>NC_072738.1:15733911-15879674 GCF_026930045.1 Uloborus diversus
GCTCATATCATGCCCACTATCCATGCTGATCATGGCAAGTTGGTATATACTTTTCTCCGCATACACCCCACCACTTAGCTGGAAGCCTCAGGTTCCACCTTCCGGGGGGGGGTCCGCGTAGCGGGCCCCCCGCACGGCTGAGTGCGACGATCGATAGTCGTCTAAGCCACGGACGGTCTTGGTGCTTATTGCGCCGGGGAAGGTCCACGTGCTGGGCGTCAGCCCCGCTAGGAGTTTACCCCTTAATGTGTGAGTCTTGCTCGCCATGAGATACGGGATATCTCAAGTTGGTATATACTACCCAAAAAAAGCTATCGCTATCGCCAGCACTCTAGAAGATAATTTTCAACTTAATGCTCATGAATATGACGAGGATACGATCTCCGAAGTGAATCGGAGCATTAATCGTTACTTCCAAGCCCCTCCCACTTCTGCTCCTCCCCCTATCATCTCCCCTCTCGAGATCATGATTACTATCAATCACCTCCCCGTTAGAAAGGCAGGTGGAGAAGATGGTATCAAAAAACGTCCATCTAAAGCACCTCCCCCTCAAAGCTATCACTTTCCTTGCCAAAGTCATCAACAAAATTTTCGCTTTTGGCTACTTCCCCAGCTCTTCGAAGAATGCTGTTGTCATTCCCATCCCCAAGACTAATGCCGATCACTCCTTCCCCCCAAAACCTATCAGTCTACTCTCATCTCTCTCGAAATTAATCGAAAAAATCCTTCTCACAAGAATTAAAGAGCACATTCACTCCGATAACCTCATCCCCGATTTCCAATTTGGTTTCAAAGAAAACCACTCCACTACCCATCAACTTGTTCGTATGATAAACTTTATTCAAGATAACTGCAACAAAGACAAATACACAATTGGTGTCTTTTTCGACATTGCTAAAGCATTTGACAGAGTTTGGCATGCTGGACTTATGCACAAGCTCATTCTACTTAACTTTCCCAAATATATTATACATCTCATTCATAGCTACCTGCATAAACGTACCTTCCAAGTCAAGATTCAGGACTGCTTATCTAGTAAACACAATATTATGACTGGAGTGCCCCAGGGGTCGGCGATGGGCCTACCCTCTATAACCTTTATACTTATGACTTCCGTAATTACGATTCTCATCTAACTTGCCTCTTTGCCGATGACACCAGCATTCTCACCAGTGACCACTGCAGAAGTTTTGCCAGACATAGACTTCAAAAGTATGTAGATGTCATACTTGATTACCTTAACAAATGGCGCATCGCCATTAATGCCAGCAAAACTCAAGCTATTTGTTTTTACAATAATGACATCAAAAAGTATCCCAAGCCCATCTACGTTGGAGATGATTTAATTCAATATTCCAAAACTGTCAAATACCTCGGTGTCTACCTTGATAGGGGACTCACATTCACACCCCACATTGATAATATTATTAAAAAAGTCAACATAAATATCGGCTACCTCTATGGTTTGCTAAACAAAACCAACTCCCTTAGCACCAAAAACCGACTCTTATTGTACACTACCATCATTAGACCAGCTCTTGTTTACAGTATACCCGCTTGGGGGTATGCTGCTAAAACTAACATTGCCAAAATTCAAACCATACAAAATAAGATTCTAAGAAAAATATTTAAAGCTCCTTGGTACGTCTCCAACGCTACCCTACACAATGACTCCGGAGTCAATTACAATACTGACTTCATCATTGATTCCTCTACGCACTTCTTCACTAATCTAGAAAATCACACCAACCCCCTAATTCATGACCAGGTATTATACACCTTCAACTCTGGCGGAAAAAATCTTCCGTCGGACTCTATGTTTATTCATTATACTCTCCATTAGTCTCCTATACTAGGGCTAGCAACCCTAGTATAGTTAGTAACCTCGGTCACTAGCTCCCCCTCGTGGGAGTTGCTGCAAACTGCCAGGTTTGGTCTGGCAGTTTGTTTTCTCCTTCTCATGGCTTCGCTCATTGTAAATTTTGTATTATATTTTCATTCATGTACTCACAACTTCATGTAATTATTTTTATCCTAGTATTTCCCATTTATCCGGATTTTCCAATTCATTTTATCCATTACACTGCTCTTAACTCATGATGTAAATATGTAAATATGTATATAGAGTGGCCTTGAAACGACTCCTTTTTTTTTATTTTTTGTCCTCCCCCCCCCCCCCATGACCTAACTCATGTCAACTCCATCACATCTTATCCTTCATACAGAGTAAAAGAGCTTCGCTCTGGCTCATATTATCTATGATCTGTATCTGTATCTGAATTCTCTGTGAGATGTAAAATCTAGTGGAGTTGCAGCAGAAAGTTGTGTTTCAAGAGCAACAAAGAGAATGACGTGCCCTCTTTATTGAAATGAGGTTAGAAATACGGTCCTTAGAAAGGGTAGTGGGATGATGTCCCCTTTTTTCACACTTCACACCTAGGGCAGGGTAAAAAACGTATTTATGCATCCAAAACTGAATATGATTCTTTCAGAATAATATTATGGAGAACCTCAGGGAAAGCGAAGAAAGATGCTTGACTGTTTTAACGCTGATTAAAGACTTTAAAACTTTATTTTAAAACATTAAAAAAAAAAAACAAAAACAATCTTATTTTTCAGTTCAACAAGAAATTGAGTCGACGGAAAAGTATTATTTTTGTTGTATGATTATGATGCATTATGTTTTGTTGCATGATCTAATATGGTTCATCGATGTTAGAAGAAAAGACTCTCAAGTGATAATGATTCAAAAATTTTGGGAAAAAAAGAGCGGCGGGGTGACAGTGAACTGACACGTCAAAAATATTTACCTTGTTAGATCAGTTTAAGAACAAACTGATGAGGAATTTCGAGAAAACAAAACAAGCTACGGTTATTTCCATAATAGCTTCCAGTTTGTGTGCTGCTCTTGGCTTCCTTAAGGGGTTTTCCGCCTCCAGCACAAGTAGTCCTACTCCGGGCTGATAAGTTCTAATACGCACGAAACTGCAGTCCTTGCTTGGAATTGATTGAGCTGGCGGCGTATTTCATGTATTTCTGCCTTGGCTATAGGGCGGTAACTTACTGAATATACCAACGGTTAGAAAGTATTTGCTGCAGTTACAGCCGTGAAAGTATCTTGCTCACGCTTTTTTTAAATGACATGTTTTTTAGACGGAAGAGAGAGGAATGAGTGTAGGATGGAACCACTGGCATAGTTGTTAAGAATCGGCTGTATGAAAAAACGTTGGTTAAAATGTGACGTAACTGCTTTTAGTACTTGACTGTTTTTGTTGGGCAACCAAAAATGTTTATAATAATCACTTTGAATGCCTTGATGTCAGTTCTACTTATTTTGGGATTGGCAGAAGCCATTCAAGAGATTCTTACCAGCGTTTTCATTTAAATTCGTGAAAAAATAGTAATAATACGTGTCTGTGTCTTCGCATACATTAATATAGTTAATTTTTTTACCGGTTCTGATTTTCCGTTTAATCAAAGCAATTTATTTATTTATTTTATATTTATTTCTTTTAAAGACTAAATCTTATCGTATTTATTTGTTCTATATCATCTTAAATTTTGATTTTTTTCCCCTTTTCCTTTTCTTTTTCGGAAGTTTCTTTTAGACTTAATATTTATATGTTATTACAGTATTATTTTACTCTAAATGCTTTGAGCATTGATGCAATGATTTTGAACGGTTTTCGATGAAATCATATTCATTTACTTTAACAATTTCTTTTAATTTGATATACGTGTTCTGTAATTTTATTGTTTAACTTTTAACACTTTTGCTCATAAAAACTATATCAGGTTATAATAATTACTGTTCAGTAGTTTCAGAGTGTGCAGATTTTTAGCTACCACTAAGATTATCTACTATATATATTATAAATATATAACAGAGCTGTGCTTGTTGTTCATGCGCCGGATCTCATATCTTGTACGAAGGGAATCCCGTTACATGACGAAGAGGTTCCGGATTATGTAAAATAAATGGAACTTGTGGCACAACCCCTGATCCCGGCACTATCCCTTCATTTCCAAACTCACTCCCTATGGAAGTGGATCGTTCCATTACTATTGCAGGTGGGGAAAGGAAGAATATTTCTTCCTGAATTTAAAATAGTGGCGCCATCTACTGGTTTCAAATTGAAACAGCAATAACGCTTTTCAAGTTTTTTATATTTTTAAATAAAATTTTTCTACAAGCTGAGGTACTACTTCACACCTGGAAAATTTTCCTTATTCGGCAAATATTCTCTAACGACGATTTGGCGACATCTTTGCAAGATTGATTTCTAATGTCAGAATATCCGTTTTTATAAGATCGATATGTGTATAACCGTATTTTATCATTTGGCACAAGTTGGAATTCTGTTCCGCAAATTAAGAATTTCTGCCCTCCCAAATTTAAGTTTGGGGCGCCCTGCCTACGAGTTACATTTCTTTTGTTCTAATTGTACTTTTGAGTCATTATTATTATAAAATCACTTTCTTCTCTACTTAATTAATTTTTTAGCAAAACAAACAAAAAAAAAAAAAAAAAAAAGAGCAAAAAATGAACTGTATATTTTGCTTACTGAAAATTATTAAATCTGTACTCGGTTCATTTTTTGAATTTTTTAGCAAGACTTATGAATACTTGATTATAGTACACATTGAGTTTAAGAATTTTATGAAAATTTTGATTTGTATTTGTATTAGCTGTATTTTAAAGGATTGAACAATTGTCTTTGATTAATCATGACACAGAATCTACTAGAATATATAATTAAAGATATTATTGATTGAATTTATCTAAATTTAAGATTCAATTTTTTATTCTTTTTTTTAATGAATAACTGCCCAAAACGTTTTCATCACTAAAGTTCATCCAAATTATTTTATACACAATCAAATGTTTAACTGAAGATGCTATCTTAGTTCCTTTTAAAGTAAGCATTCTGCATCATTAATCATTAACTTAATGCAAATATATGTTATATTGCATGAGGTTCTGCCTTAGCCCTGGCTTAGGTGCAGTAATTTACTGTCATAACCTTAATGTTTCAGTTCACTTTCATCATCCAAAATCCGCTCCGAGTCGTCAACATTATTGTCTGAAGTCAATATTTGATCCGTATCCATTAATTCATTATCCAAAATCCGTTCCGAGTCGTCATCCAAATTAATTGAAGTTGGCCCTGAAAACGGCCTTTTTGTTTTAAAATGGTCAGACATGGCAAAATAGCACGCTGTAAACAAAATCGTAGCCACAGAATATAAAAGAAACAATTCCCCCGCTCTTCAGCGCTAAGTTTCTGAGCATGCGCATTAGTTTGCTTCGAGAGCAGCGAAAATCTCTACCTTCCCCACCTGTAAGGGAAATGGAACGATCCACTCCCGTAAGGAGTGAGTTTGGAAAAGAAGGGCTAGTGATCCCGGCCACCACCACCGAGATTCTACTCAAGACCAAACAGCGGGAGGAAGATGGCTCCCCAAGAAGACCTATGCGGCTGGATGCAGCTTGATGCAGATACCTATATTTTATGCGATTTTCTTTCTTAATCCATCGTTTAAATAGTTTCCTTTTGTCAGCGAAATGCTTATTTTGATGCTCGTGACGCGCATTTCCTTTCGGTGAAAACAAAATAATTCCTATTACAATTATTAAATGAGTATGAATACATTCCTGAAAAAATTATTGAAAGTATTTCTGTTTGTCTTCAGCATTCAGTATGATTATCTCTACAACACATTATCAACAATAATATTTTTTTCAGCGTGGGATAATTTAATAGTCGTGTTTAATGTTCACAAAAAAAGCAAAGATTCCAGTCATGGAACTCATTTATTCCCTTTTGGCACATCAAAATATCACTAAAATAAAACCCATTTCACTATCTCAACAAATAAATGCACAAATAAAATATAAAGAAAAAAATAAATTATTCAAAATATCTATTTTATATTTAAAAAAGACATTTGATAACATAATTAGACTTTAATAAGTTAAGATTCATCGCTTGTGCATCTGTGTCTGACTTTTTTTTATTTAACAGTGCAAATTTTGATAGTTCATTAGTTTAGATCAAAAAGGATCAACACCAGTAAAAATCTGGAGATTTTTCTGACTAATACTTAAGTGGGAATAAAAAATAAAAAATATATTCTGAGAAAACCGTAAGGAAAAACACCTTTTTAGCTATTTTCATTTCATGGCAGTAGCTATTTTTTAATGATAGGTATAAGTTGACTGCTTCTGCTTTTAAAACAAAGCATGATTCAAATTAAATTTTACATTAACACCCCCACTTCTTAGCTACAACCACCATTTTTTCAACTATAATTCTGGGAAGCAGAGGTACCCACTATTTCCTAAAATTATTATTTCCATACTTTTTAGAAGAAATTTTTCTTTTAATTTGGCAGTTTTCTATGTTTATCAGCTTAGAGTCAACATAATTTCTGAAATGAATTCAATTGTTCAGTTGGAATGAAGAGGGCAAAAAACTTTGATAAGAAAGCAATCTGAACTAATGGAATCAATTCGGCTAACTCCTATAATTTTGGGGTAAGATTTTTAAATAATAAATTTTTAAGATTTATAAATATATTATTATGTTAAGATAAGATGTGATGCTTTATGATATGCTTAAAGATAAGGTTTCCATCATCCTGTAAATTTCTAGTGTAAAACAGTATGTTCAACAATTATTTTTCTAAATTATATTAGTCATGATGTATAAGAAAAACTGCAAATTTTTTTATCTTGTTCTGAAGTAATTTTGAAGTAAAAACAATATTGCTAAAGTCTGAAAATCTGTTACACACACAGAAAGAGGGATATATATAATTTTGCTAGTTTAATTAAAATTATGTAATGCAGTATAATTAAATTTAGAGTAAAATATTTCAAAAATGCAAAATTAATTTATGTAAAATAAACTCATTTCAATCAATGACTTTGTTAAAAAAAATCACTAGATTCAAATCAATTGATTTAAAAAATAATCATTTGATTTAAATCATGATTTTAATCACGATTTAAAAAAAGCTGATTTAATTCAACGAACCCTGCTTATAACATTAAGTACATCAAAATTAAATCTGTGAACTAGTTTACTTTAATAATGTTTGGAACTTGCGTTCATTCAACAGCGTGCAACAATCGTGACAGACAGTTTTTCCCCAGAACAATCAACTTCAGTAATTATTAGTAATTATTATTATTATTGTAAGATGCATTATATATATATATATATATATATATATATATATATATATATATATATATATATATATATATATATATATTGTTATTTAATGAAGCTGTAAATTTTAATGTTCGAATATGCTTCATTCTGCTAATATTTCATTCCCTTACTTTTTAAATTTTGTAAATAATTTATATATTTAAGAATTTTGAATATTTTTCATGACAAATATTTTTTTTACATAAAAAGCCCTTACATATGTCTATCTCTGTAAAATGTTTCATTTGATTCCACTCACTTTAACTTTTCTGATTTTTATAAGCTCAAAATGGCTGCTTTTATGAAAGTGACTCATTTCCATTTTTAGGTTCTTAAAAAAACCCCCTCTATTTAAAGTACAGAATTTGCTACCCTATATATAGTAGGAACTATTGCTATATTTAGTAGGAACTATTGCAACATCGGTAGTGGGTACTTCCAAAAACTAAAACATTAGATAATTTAGAATTTATAAAATTTATTATTATTTATTTAAACTTTTATAATGATTGTAAAAGTGTTTATTTCTTGACACGGGATTTTTGACTTAACATGGTTAATATTAAAACTGACATGGTTAAAATTAAAACTGTCAAAAGCTTGCCCACCAGGGTTTTTTCCATATTAACAAATTAATGCAGAAAATTTAAACATTTTAATAATTATATAAATGATTACATATTGTTAAATTATTGTTTTGAATTAAGAATTTAAATTCACTTTCAACAGATATTTGTTGTGACGAGGAAAATAATTTAAAAAAATGAATGCATAAAATACGGAATTTAACAAAAATTTAATTTTTATGAAACGTATTTTAAATATTTCTGTCTCATTGAATGTGAAAAATATTTTATAATTAGGATACAACCACACAAAGGAACAAAAACACTCATGACTAAAATAGGTATAAGGTATACTGAACCTGATACTATATTACCAGTGAATTGTAATAGGGGAGGGGGGAGCAGAATAATGATTTACTTCCTGGTTATTCACGTTACTGTATACGGTTTATGATTATTCAGCATTTTAAAAACTGCTAAAAAAATCATTTTGCTAAAAGTAATTATTGACATTTGTTATTCAATGTACCAGTCTTATTTTTGAGAAACAACAACAGAATTAATTTGTGCACATTAGTTTTTAATGGGGAAAAATGTTAAGAACTCACCCGAGATGACTTAGTTGGTGCAAAATCCTTGCGTGTAATAGATTTAATCCATCTTTTGCACATCTCTACATCGGCCGAGAATTGAAAAAGTTTACATTTTATAGGTGCTGTCGTAATTGCACTGAAATCCAGGCACACAGTATCTGAACGGCATGATTGATACACTTATACACAATAACAAAAGAAATAACTATAATAAGCGAAACTTAACCACTAAACAAATAAAATATGCGAATCAACAAAAACAATTCACAAAGTAAAGTCATAATCCCAAGAGTAAATGGCGGGGACAAAGCATAGCGACCGTTACTTTCAGCAAATTCAACGATGTGAGAGATTGAAAACACTCCCCCAGAAGGTTTGGGGAAAGCACTAACAGGTCTTCTTCGCGTGACTCATACACTTCAATTCGGAGAGGTTGTTTGGCCTTGAGGAGTATCTCGGTGGTGAAGTCCCGGCACGGTAGAACGGTGAAGCAATGGCTTATTTCCGAACAGCCCGCCCGCCTCAGAGAAAAGGAAGTATTATAGACTGTACACAAGACGGCGCGATTAATTTACGGGCATCTTTTCGCTTTGTCGTTAGAAATCAAACTAATTTCTGTGTTGCGATGGCTACTTTCAGTAAATGCCACTAATTTTACAAATGTAAATTTAAAAGGCATTAATAATTAGTTTAAACTCAACATTATTGTTCTTTTTCTTCGGTTTCTGACGGTTTTAAACATGAGAAAATCAGAACTTAATTAAGTACGTAATAAGCACGACTAAATTTCATGTGTTTTGTTAGTTGCAACGAGGAACGATTCTTTCACATGCATCATTATTTTATTTTTTACATGACATTGTAAACATAATAACATGAAAACAAATTTTCCCTTTTCGTGCAGATAAATATATAAATGGAGGTGGCGAAACTGCATTCTCTGTAGTCATAATCAGAGCAAAATTAAGTTATCGAGGGCCCGAGGCCAAACCCTTTCTCAGGGCTCTCTGTAGTCATTATTCCGAAATTGTAAACAAAGAAGGGAGGGGGGGGGGGACTGATAGAGAAATGGTTTCATTTTAGACCTTTTTTTTTCTTTTAATTTATTTTAATTATTATTTTTTTTTACCGATTATGAAATGAGAACGGTTGTTCTATGCCTAAAAATAAAAAAATAAAAAAAGTATGGAAAATTGTATTAAATGCGACTTTTAAACAGGAGAAATACAAGTAAACTTAATATGCTTTTTCTGAACAATTTGCATATACAGAAAATAATTTAAGATTTAGTCATTTTCTGAAATCCTAAACAAAGAGGAGGAGGCGGGCTGATAGAGATTTTGTTGCATTTTAGACCTCTTATTCGTTTTTTGAGCAATCACGATTGCTTATTGTTCTCACTTGACTGTTTTTGGCGTTCCTATGATTTTATTTTTCCCACCAGCACCCTCCGCAGCATCATCGTCGACCGGCTCCTCACAATGCTGCACCTCTAGCGAAAACCGTCCCCAGGTTTCGTCAATATCTTACACTTACACGCATACATAAACGCACCTACACACATATACATCTACACACCCACATACACACAACTACCCACACACTCATGCCTGCAAACAGACACAAACACGCCTGCCTACACATATACACATACCCCCTA
Source organism: Uloborus diversus (assembly GCF_026930045.1). Lineage (NCBI taxonomy): Eukaryota > Metazoa > Arthropoda > Arachnida > Araneae > Uloboridae > Uloborus > Uloborus diversus. The sequence continues at coordinate 15,743,951 of NC_072738.1, forward strand.
CACACAAACACACATACCCTCCACACACAAATACACACTCGTGGTTGCGAAAAACATAATTTGAATTCAAAATGACAAAATTCAAATTAATTTTTTTTTAAATTTATTTTAATTATTTTTTTACTGATTATGACACGAGAACGGTTGTTCTATGCCTAAAAGTTAAAAAAAAAAAAAAGTATCGAAAATTGTATTAAATGCGACTTTTAAACAGGAGAAATACAAATGAACTTAATATACTTTGTTTGAAAAACTTGCACATACAGAAAATAATTTAAGATTCTAACAGTGGCTAGTTTTGCAAGATCTGATAACAGTCAGGATTACCACTCTAAACTTCTCCTGGAGGGGTAAAAGTCGTGAAAAAGGAAAAAAAACTCAATTTGAAAATAAAAATAAGCATGAAAATGTATGCTCATGAATATCTTTTCATGCTACGCATCTTGACATTTACAGAGCTCATTAAATGCTAAGAGACGTTTCGCTTCCACCATTCGAACTCTAACAGTAGGTCTGGTATCATCCAACTCAGATCGTATACCTGAAGTAAAGATAATTTGTTAAATGTGTTTCATCTGAAGTCCTTATTCATGCCATAGTGCAAATTAGTCTCGAAAATGCTTTTGTCCGTTTCTTCTTGAAATGTACTTTTTTGATACTTAGGTACACTCTACAGAAGTTCTACTATTAGTATATGTTTGAAATTTGGCACAATTGTTTATAGTACCCACATGTTTATAGTAAACCTAAAAGTTTTAGAAATTGTGTTGATTCATTATTATTATTATTATTATTATTATTATTATTATTATTTGTAAGAACGAGTTTTGGTGATGAAAATATCGAGCATTTTTTAATGTTCAACTCTGATTTTTTTTTTTTTTTTTTTCAAATTCAATTGGTAAAAATAAATTAAAAGGAGGTTTGCAACATTAGTTGCGCTATTTTAAAGATACTTATAAAATTGGAAGAAAAATTTTCTTCTCATTTGTGAAAAAAGTGTATCTAACTACATCGATTTTTTTTCTCGAAAAGATAGATCTTTTTTCAGGCAATGTTTCTAAAATATATTTCAACAAGTGAAAGTTTTGATTAACACTAACATGCATCGAATTGCAGCTTTAAACAGTATAAAAACTTTCACTTTCAAATAATTATTTTGCAAAACGTTAGGCAGGTAAAAAATTAACTGTTTTGCCTGAATTTGTCGAGTCGAGAACGTCTTGGTTCCCTTGAATTTTCATTTTTGTCACTTACCAACTTTTTTTTTTCTCATTCTCTACTATGACAGCTATTTGCTCAAAACGGTATCGTTTAATCTGGAAGAACATAACAAATAAAATTCAGTCATAAGTTTCATGTAAAAAGCGAATTCATTTTGGGAAAACAAACAAAAAAAAAAAAAAAAAAAAAAAAACGTCGTTGGGGAAAATACATGCAGACGTGAAATCACAATCAAAAAAAAAAAAAAAAAGACTCAAAAAAGATCACATCTGTAAAAAAAAAATTCTCTGTAATTTTTTTTTTTTTTTATGTGAGCTATTTAAAGAGTGGTAATTCATATCGGAGCAAAACAGAATTCCTGCTAAAAAGTTAACTTCCGTGTTTTCCAGACCTCGAATTTAAGTGCAGAAGGGCTCAATTTCCCACCTCCCTGCTGGTCTTATGAGAAGTGTTAAGCACTATTTTGCTGAATGCAGCTTCATGGAAAATTCATCTCTTTTTTTCAATATTAGAATAGCATTTTTCATATATAATTTTCCAAATTCTGTCTTACGGGAGGAAGGACTGTAGACAAAACTAACATTGTGCACGCCTTGTCTCCGGTAGACCAAATTTTACAAACACATGGCTTATAATGGTCCTTCAGTTTAAAGAAAAAATAGATAAATAAATATTGCTACAAATTTTGTAAATAGTAATTATTTTTATGATTACTTTGTTGTAATCTGGCTAAATTTGACGTATTTTCCGTTATTTTTTATCTAAAATTATATCTTATTAACGTAACCTGTAAATCGTTTCTTATAATGAATAAACATCCCCCCGTTCATTTGAATGACATATACGGTCCCCTTATTTCTAATTGATAAGATTCGTGAATGAATAAAAGGAAAATCTGAGAACTATATATATATTGCTAGAACGTTGTAGGATTTTCTGAATCTTTCTGTTAGGTATAAAACGCCGGTCGTCTTGCGAATGACAGTAATGTTAGTTTTGCTTTCTAACTGCTAAACCTCGTTTTTTCAATGCTGTATTAGCACTTGCGTTGTGATTTTCGAATTTGTTTTTTCCACGTATTTTGGATTTAAATGCGTGGTGTACTGAGTAATGTAGTGTTTAACGATAATCGATTAATTGCTGGATGTTTGCAATTGTTACCTGCTCTATTATTAATAGTTGTAAATAAATCTCCTGTGTTTTCTCAAGAACTGTGTCGTCATTTCGAAAAAACTTTGAAGTTGCACCCAATCCTTTACTATATGATTGCTGAGACATATTCAAATATATGCGATTTTTGATAGAAATTATTTTCAGGAAATTTATTACTAAGTGGGGGAAAATGCATGGATCGCTGAAATTTGCTTGAAATAGAAAAAAAAAGTTAAATACAAAGAGATATTTAAAATAGCGTAATGAACATACTGTAGGGTGTCTCACGAAAATGCAAGTTTTTTTTTTTTTTCAAGTCTTACACTCTTATATTTTTCTTTTTGTGTAAAAACAACTGTAAAACAAAGTTTTATAAAATTTGAACTAAGGACGACACTGACAGTTCATACGAATCTGTGTTTGCTAATAACTTTTGAACTTGATGTTTTGTAATTCTTTAAAAAATTGCAAATGTTTTGACATAAAAGGGAAAATGTGTGAGGGTGTGTGACTTGAAAAATCGACTTTCACTTTTTTGGGATCAGTCTAATACTGACACCAAAAGTTCTAAATGTTTGAATGAAAAAATAATAAGTAAATTCAAACTTTATCAAGAGATGCAGGAAGTATATTGAAAATACAGGGTGATTATAATTAAAGTTCCACTTTCAAAACGCTGTAAAAATTAAACCACTGGTCAGAATGACGTCAAATTTCAAAGGAGTATTATCGAAGAAGGGGGGAACTTGATGGCAGAAGAAAAATAAATAGTTCGAATTTTCAGCAATAGATGGCGCTGTACGCATCATAAATTTTTTTTTAGTGGTCGACTACAAATGACAAATAAATCATAAAATATTACCTAAGGTGTAAACTATACGTTAAAACACCGTACAACTCAGCGTGCACGAGGATATTGGTGTGATACTGTTAATTAAGTAAGCCCATCCAACACGGAAAGGTCCAAAAAATCAGTAATCCAATGTCATTAAGCACAAAAATTGCAAAAAAATTGCAGACACGTGTTTCGGTGTTACAAGGAACACCTTTTTCAATGCAAAGAGGTGTGAGCTTCTGGATGAAAAGTCATCCGCGAAAAGCCAATGATTTTCTCGGATGACTGACTCCGACTCTTGGATATTCGACTCCGACTCCTTAATCCTAAAACAAGTCCAAATCTGACTCCGCAAATATTGTATGCAGAGTTGCGGACTCTAAGGGAAATGACCGATTCCATTTCCAAGTCTTTGAATTAAATATTAAATACCGTCGGCTCCTGAATCTAACTCTTTTATCCCAAAATGATATTGACTCCGACTCCGAAGCTATGGTATTTACCGTGAAATAATTATTGTTCATATGATTTGTTTTTATTTTCACTCTAAAGTTTTAATTTGTGATTGGAGTCCTTTATATTTCTACTTAACGATATGCGCAAACGATTTTTTTTCGACAAAGAAAATTATTTCTTTAATTGAAATTTTATTGTTTTTTTTTTATTTTTGAAATTTTATTAATTCATTTTCAAAATTATTTTTTGACAACAGGAAAAAAAAAACTGTTTTTCGATATGATGTGCTTATTTTATTCAGCTTATTAATTTTATTTATTTATTTATTTATTTGCTTTCGTTTTGAAAGCGGCTAAAGGTATTTTTAGTGGAATAAAATGTATTTGCTGCTTTGTTTAAAAGTTGCTGCTACTATATTTGTCCGTTTATTTAGTTTTTTACGCATCTAATTCTTTAGATGAGCGAGGCATATTTTGTTTTCTAGAAATCGGCTTAAAATATTTTTAAAAATATAGTATAAATAATTTGTGATTTTAGCTCTAATTTTGAGAATTTTGATTAGATACTAGAAAGTCGATATTGGTATACGGGAAAGAAGGCTCGTTTAGTTCTGGGCCGAACTTCTTGTCTTTGTCATGCACAAAGAAATCGCCAACTTCTTGGCCATTTTACAAGGGATTCACAAGGGGGAAAAGGTTGGGAAGCGCTGCCCTGTAATGAAAGTAATCCTGCCGCACTAAAAACTGTCCTACTAGCGCCATCTGTAACTCTTCGATTGAGTTAAATGTGTTTCGATTTTTCTTTAAATCTTTTATGTTCCTTGAAAAAAAAAAAAATGCTTTTAAACAAATGCCGTCTAATTGAAGAGTCGTCCCATCTCCTCTTCCCCCTCTCCCTTTCGTTTCCGTTTACGAGTGTATGCTTTCTTTAGAAAAATAGAAAAAGCATTAAAAATTCCCAATTTGAAGAATATTCGATAAAGGTGCATTTTCAAATGTTGCCAAATTTCAGCGATAAATCTCTCTCTTATGGCAACCAAGCGCTACTGACGCAATACTACGGCAACCCTACTATTTTTCCCTTCCCTGGCAATAAACTGCTCTCATAGCAAACCGGCGCCACTACGGGGATACTACGGCAACCCCTTCATTTCTCTGACCCTACTACCCACTCTACGGAGCGGAGCGCCCCCTGCCTTTCCCCCCACCCCCGCATTTCGGATGGGAGTGCAGTGGTGAATTCGCCTCGTGGCCAAATTTTTTTTTAATTAATTTAAATTGGGCGTTTTGAAAACCTGCAAGCAGTGAGTACAACTTTTTACTTTTTAAAAATTTAAACTTGTAAAATAGTTTTTATAAAACGGCATGGATGCAGTGATTTCATTGTTACATAACCACCCCCTCTTTTGTAGTGCTTAATTTTACGAAAATAATTAATTTCTTGGACTCTTATATTTATTTTAATCCTAAATTTATCCTTTCCTATCGTTTTTTTATTTTTTTCAGTTCAGATGTATTTAGATTTTGCTCTGATCAGGCTAAACCTATTTGCAAGCATGCCGTTTTATTCTTGTGATTTTATGTGTTTTCCTTCAACTGTTGCTAAATTTTTTGGCCCCCTATTTCTAGACGCTATTTTTTTCGCTCTGCAAATGAAAAAGAAAGGGTGAAAATATTTTTTTTTCTATCCTACTTCCGTCGAAAATGAATGAATTTCTCGTGTTTTGTAGGATATATTTTTTAATTGAATTTTTAAGGGTTTATATTTATTTAGATTAGTTAAAAAATAGTGTTTTTGAGGATATTTCCCAAATTAATTTTTGATTTGATGTTTGTTTTAATGTTTTTATAACCGTTTCATTAAAATTCATTTGTCTGGTTATAGTAGTATTTTACTGTATTTTTTGGGGTTTATTTATTTTGATTAATTTATACTCAGTGTTTTTGAGGAGTAAATTATTCAGATTATTTTCTGTTTTGCTGTGTTAAGTTTCTTTTAATGCTCTTTTACCGTTTTACTAAAAATATGTCTATCTAGTTTTCGAAGCTTTTTATTGTATTGCTTAGGGTTTATTTATTTAGATTAGTTTATAATTAGTGTTTTTGTGCATTAAATTATTCAAATTAATTTCTTTTTTGATAAGTTAATTATTTGTTTTAATTCTTTTTACCATTTTTTTAAAGAATTTTTTGCCTAGTTTTCGTTGCATTTGTATATTTGAGTGCTTATTTGCTTAGATTACTTCATATTTGAAGAGCAAACATTCAAACAGTGTTTTCTCCAAAAATGAAAAAAAATGAGTTAGTGATTTTTCTTTAAACTCAACAATAAATGGTACAAAAATATGCTATTGTTTTCAACGAAAACATATTTTTTCCCATTATAAACCTATTTATAAAATTCAGGTTTCATTCAAAAAGTGTTTCCTCCAGAGCCAGTTTCTAGTCAAACAGTGATTCCTCCAGTCAACCAATCAGAGCTGTTCTTACTGATCACGTGACCCAGCTATTTCCCAATGTGTCTAGTGTTTCAGAGGTTATGTTATTGTTTGCTTGGTGCTATGTTGGTTTGTTTGTTTATTTTAGAGCGGTGTGCTTTTACCTAAATTTTTATTATTAATTTAGGGATGGAAGAAATAATAGACGCACATTGTGAAAAGTGTTGTCTTACAATTTCTTCCTCTTAAGCATGGAGTATCAGTTGAAAAGAAAAGAGACGTAGACAAACTTTTAAACTTAATGTATGGCCGAAGAGTGGCAAAATCAACCTGATTTTAATTGGTACAAAGACATTATTTATAATTTACTTGCACGCAATGATGAAACGGAGGAAGTAGTGTAAGATTGTTTGGATGAGGATTATGCAGGACAATTTTTTTTTCACATATAAATTTCTAGCTTTATTTTATAACAATCAGTTTTATTATGTCATTAATTAGTTTTATTCCATTAAAAAATGTAATCGTAGCAATTTAAGTTACTATCTTTTTCATTCAAAAAGTGTTTTATCCACATTGAAAACATTCAAAACACGTTTCCTCCTTTGAGTTCGGTCAAAACATGATTTCTCCAAATTTCAAATGCATTTTTCTAATTCATTTTAAGTTTATTAGGTAAAGTACGCCTACAAGTCTTACTAGTAATCAGTAATACAAATTAAAAAAAATGATAATTGGGGTCTAATACAAGTTTTTTTAAATATATTAGTTTTTTGTGTTTCCTGAAAAACTGTATCCGAAGGAGAAAACATGGTTTGAATGTTTGCTCCTCATTTAGTGTTTTTAAGCAGTTGAGTTTTTTAGTATTTATTTCTCGAGATTTAGTTGTTTTTGAACCTTTTGTTTACATTTTGATGTTCCAATTTCTTGTATTCCTGATGCAAAAACTCCATTTCATTCATTTTCCAGTTGGTTAGTAAAAAAAACATACGTTTCTCCCCCCTTTTTTTCATTGGCAGAGCAGGAAAAAAGCACCTAGACTTTGGCGCCAAAATTTTGGCGAACTTGGAAAAAGTCGCCAAAACGCACCTTTATCGAAAACTTCCCGCGTACCGCCTTCAGAGATGGGTACGCACGATACCGCTGTACAGACCCCCGTCTCTTCCGATCTCCCACGAAGAGGTGGAGCTACGAAGAGGTGGGTGGAGCCTCAGTTTCTCCATCCAGTGCACAGCTCGACCGCGCAGGATTCGTGGGAGATCGGAAAAAACGGAGAAAAATGCATGGGTTGCCGAAATATATTTAAACAGAGAGGGGGAAAAACAGTTTAATGCTAAAAAAGATTCAAAGTATTGTGATGAATACTTACAACAGAAGTTCTAAATGTTTGGACGTAAAAATTGTAAGTAAATCAAAGCTGGATCAATAGATTCAGGAGACACAATTTAAGTGGAATAAATAGGACCTAAGGCATCACAGAAAATAACCACATGCGTTCAAAATGCTAAAAGTTCTGTTTCTGGGGCCGCAGACGCTTGTATTTCAGGAAAACAAAAATATTAGGCTGGAAATTGAGAATTTTACTATGGGACATCCAAGCAAATAACCGTATTTTGCAAAGGAAATTGGAAGAAAGTGTGTTTATCAATAATTAAAATTTAAAAGGAAGATAGGGACGTAGCTAAACTGAGGTTAGAGTAGTGAACTACAAATTCTTTTTTTTTTTTTTTACGTCCCAAAGCTGGCCTGGAAGTAAGTTTTTAAAACTTCGGATTAAAAAAGAAATTCGAGAAAACGTTCTCAAACCCCATCCCTTCCCCTTATGCCATTGAAGATGGTCTACACAAGAGTATTTAGGACTGCACTTTCGAAAAACCATGAGAGTGCTCCTAAAGTAACCCCCAAAAACCGCCCTCTCAATTAATCATTCATCATCATTCACGGTCGAATAAATTTCGTTTTTGGACTTAGATTTTAAAAAAACCCCTGATTTCTCCCGATCCTGTCCTCCTCCTAATATTACCGAAGTTCCTCAAAAATTTCATTGTTAATTCTTCAATTCAGAAATTTTTTCGCGGTAGATCTCCTAAATCCTCGATCCATCTAAGAGTATTGAATATCACCTAAGATTGTGTCAACTAAATTTCAATTTTGAAAATTTACCAGGGGAGGACTCCGAATCTCTCCACCTATTAACATTACCAAAAATCTTCTAAAACTGCGTTTTCTACACATCAAAAATTTTTCAAGAGAATGCCACCCCCCCCCCTCTCTCTTGCCAACATCATCGTTAAACGTCTTAAATCTCGCTTTCAGTGCTTCAATTACGAAACATTTCTGTGCGCGAGCCCCTTCAAAACTCCTCCCCCCCCCCCCCCCCATCATTGAAGGCTGGCTTAAATTACGTTTTCGGAGCTTCAGTTTCAAGAAACTCCCGCCGCACTCAATTTTAACAAAAAAAGCCTACAACCGCGTTTTTAAGGTTTCAAATTCAAAAAATTTGTGGGGGATGGCCCCCGCATCTCTCTTTTCCTTAATATCACCACAGATCGTCAAAAACTGCCTTTTTCAAACTACAATTTTCAAATTTTTCCCCGCGGAAAGCCCCCGGATCCCCTTTACCTAACACAATCGGAAATAATTCACAATTGCCAGCTTGGAGTTTGAAGTTTTAAAAGGTATCGAGGGATGACCCCGAGTCTCCTTTAACATCACCACAGATTTTCTAAAACAGTGTTTTCAAATGACAATCTTGAATATTTCCCGGGGGAGAGCCTCCGGACCCCCTATCAACACGTAATAAAATCTAACGTACGATTGTGTTTTGGGAATTTAAATTTTGGAGGGGAAGGAGGGGGGAAAATCGGGAGAGGCTATCGGACCTCCTCTCCTTCTCCTTCCCAACTTAAAATATAGTCTAAAACTGCGTTTTTTATATCTTCATTTCGAAAGAATACCAGGAGAAAGCCCTCCGACACTCCTTTTTCGGACTGAATATTATCCTTCGGATTAAACTTATATTGCCAGTACTAAGGTCTAGTAATATGACTATCCCTGCTAAACCAGAAGCTATATCTTCTCTCTCTCTCTCTCCCTCTCTCTGCATATTGGAACATGCGTTTCGAACAATTAAGGGGCCGCCAAATGCGTACCCCCCCCCCCCCCCCCCAGTTTTTTGACCTAGCGACGGCCCTGCTTAGCTGTCGCTTTATTTTGTTAACACAAATCTAACCGAATTTGCCTTTAGAATAAAATTATCCTCAGCATTTCTGACATTTAAACTGTGTAAACCATATTGATTTTTAGTTTTCTACATTCATTAATGAGCGTGTTGGTTAGTTTTGACAGCAGACGATACTATGCTGAATTTTTGTATTATCATTCGCATTAGACCATCATATTTTATTTTATAGATCCAGTTACTGAGCGTGAAGTTAATTTTGACAGCAAGCGATACTTGATCAAAAATATAAAATTAAAACTCGCCAATCCGCCAATTTTTGCTGCGACATTAGTGAAAGAGCGCATCTGCAACCCTACCACCCTCCCAAAAGCAAACCCCGCCCACTTACACCACACCTATCCGTGGGAAATCGGAAGACACCGATTAAGAATTCCGAAAAAAAAATTTTTTTCGATCCACCCTATTGGTCACCATATTAGGTGTAATAGACAGTTAAAAAAAAATATTTTAACTCCCAGTAAAAAGCGATTAGTTGATCATATAAGTTGTCGAAAACACACTCTATTACGTACTATATTCTCATAAAAATAGGTTGTGTTCCTTATTCCATGCGAAAGGGGGGACAATCTTAATAACTTTTTCGGCCCGGAAAACTGAATTTTAGCTCTTATTAAAAGGGAAAACATTCTACTAAACTGCGAAGACGTGATGGAAAAGGTGCGCAATAGGGGCTTGCTGGTTGTGATGGGAATGCTTGGTGCTTGTCTTCCTTTTTATTAAATGGGCAACCATGCGTTAGTTGTGTGAGCAGTTTAAGTGGCTTGATTGGTCTTTAAGTCTGTTCTTTTTTGAGCAATCACGATTGCTTATTGCTTTCATTTGACTGTTTATGGCGTGCTATGATTTTATTTTCCCACCAGCACCCTCTGCCAGCACCACCGTCGACCGGCCGCCTCACGATGCTGCTCCTCTAGCGAGCAAAGTCTCCAGGTTGCGTCAATATCCTACACTTACACTCATACATACACGCATGTACACACACACACACACACACACACACACATATACATACACCTACATACACATACACAAACACATACGCACACTCAAACACATACCACACATACAGACACCAACACATACACACACAACTGCCCACACACTCATGCCTGCACACAGTCACAAACGCATATGCCTGGGGGTTTCTCTGCTCTTTTCTTCCCTTTTTGAGCTTCAATTTATATATAGTAAAAAGATGGATAGTTAGATACACGTCGGTCAATGCAGTAACGATCCTGGGTCCATGGTTACCATATTGGCGGCTTCATCTATTTCATGGCGAGTTCTTATCAACATGACGAACATGATGACAAAAAAAAAAAAAAAAGATGCGATACCATAAGCAATACAGTTGCAGTTTATTTTTCCTTTTTGGAAACACTTCCTGAAGGAGGATGTTCTTTCCGATTTTAAGTGTACTTTTTTTTTATGTATTTGGTATTTTCATGAATGGTAAACATCATTAAATGCAAATTAGTTTTAGAAAATAAACTGATTCGTTCTGTATTCTAAAGTTATATATTTTGAATTATACGAAAACAAACTAAATGACGTTACAGTTTTTCCGCATTTTTTATGAAATTCCATTTGCACCAAAAAAAAAATCTTTCCTAAATCAGAGATGCTCCTCCTCCCCCTCAAGAACAATGACGACCCCTCCCCTCAAATGCATCCCCAAACTGAGATCCCCTAAAAAGGCAAAGACCCCTTTTAGCAAACCCTCCTCTCCCTAAAAATTTCAATCACGCTGTCCGCTCTAAAGTCCCAGCACTGTATTTATCTATTTATTTAGAAGCTAGACAGCTTCACATAGATAGAGTACTGCGTACCAAGCGCCTTGCCTCCGGACACACACAGGAAAGATTTACAACACTAGAGAAGGAAATAACACTCAGGGCACAGGCGGAAATCGAACCCACAATCTCCGGCTTGGAAGACGAAGCTTCTACCACAGAGCTACGGAGGCCTCCTCGTTGTACTAACTGCCTTAATTTTGATAAAAAATTGATTGACCACCTTGGGTGCTCACCCAAGGGGGATAGTGGCACGAACCACGCCATAGAAATTTTAAGGTGTATCCTGGGTGCTGCTCCCGATTGGGGGGTTGGGGTGACTACGAACCACGTAGATGCAGAGGGGTGCCCACCTTGGGGAGGTCTTGGTGCACTGCACCATCGAAATTTTTACGGGGGGGGGGTATTTCAAGTGGTATTTTCCCTGTTGTATGGGGTCTTCTTTTGGAAGGGGCGCACCCTTGCTCTTAAGGGGAAGGGGGAACCCCTAGATGCAGTAATTTTGCAAACTATTTTTTAAAAATAATAGTTGTAACATTTCTCATTAGAAATGGTTCATTAAAAATTTTAATTTTTTTTTTTTTTGTAACATTCGCATGCTGCTATTTACTATACCTATTAGTTATAGAGTTGTTATTCAGTTACATGCATAGATACAGTATACGCAACTTTCAAGAGAAACAATATAAACTTTTATGTCAAAATGAACTATATATCACTTTATCACTTTTCCAACCCCATGCCGTTATACATTATCTTTGGAAAAAGCAGCAATAAATAGTTGGATACTGTGCCAATAAATATTGAGAGTTCACAGATTGGTAATAAAATGATATGTATGACTTATTAAGAACGTGAGCAAATAGCAAAAGTAGTACTTCCTTGCAAATGAAGAAATTCACAGGTCATCAGTGGAAACCCAAAAACAGAAGCACAACCTTAGATGTTGGGCCTGGGGGGGGGGGGCACCTTCATTGAGTCTCAAGCAATTCTCACTAATCCTTGAGTGCTTATTAAAACACGAAGACTGCTAATGAGTCACAAGTAAGTCCGTCATTTAGGGGGTTCGGGGCATGGGCGCCCGTAAGAAAAATTTTAAGGGGGGGGGGGGTCAGATATTTTCCGCATAGAAACCGATTTCAGTACAGATTAGAGTTATTAAAATTTGACATTTTTAATAACTTATTCATTAATGGCTGGATAAATGTTTTTACTTTCTTGCTAGAAAAAAAAGTATAAAAGCAAGGAAGTTCTAATTTCCAAGGTGGAGCTTGAACCCCACTTGCCCCCCCCCCCCCCACCCATGTGGATGAAAGGGAAGGTCGAAAGTCCCCCTTGCTTTGGAAAAATAATGCTTTTTATTATAGTTATAAGTGGCAAGCGGGCGTGTTTTCCGTTGTTTTCCCCCGAGTCAATTCCTTTTCAGCGTACAATCCCCCCCCCCCTCCATGTAAAATTTCAAAATGAAGGGCCGCAAAAAAATGTTTCTGATTGTTCTCCCCCCCCCCCCAATAGAGAATACGTTAGAAATTCACCCCTCCCCCCTTTCATTTCAGAGAATACGCAAACCTACCTGACTTAAGGCTACCCACTGATTTGTTACGTTAAACTATTATTTATTAATTTATTGCAGCGAAAAGGCAAGGAGCAAGTAACTACTTCATTAAGTTATTTACTTAGCCCAATTTATATAATATGTGCACATATTATATAAATTGGGTAGTATACAAAGTATACAAATGGCAAACGTATGTTCAAACTGACAAACTAAAAAATTTTCTATCCTCTCCTACTCCATGATTAACTGACATTAAAGTAACGTGACCAGGGGTGTACTCCCCCCCCCCCGTTTAAAAATTCCCTACTCTTAATTTTCTCCTGCAATAGAAACTGAGTATTTTTCCCATTGTTCCCTTGGTTCTTTTTGAAATGACGAGCCTGTCAGATGTTTGTACACTCAAAACAAACTTTATTAAAAACTTTATGACTTTTGAGTAGTTAAAAAAAAAAAATGTTTAATACAAAAAAATGTTTATATAGCAAACGGATTAAGGAGGAAAAAATCCCCCATAACACTTGTTTAAAATAGAAAAGAATTTTCCTAGTAATGTGTTTCATATGATACATAACAGAATTCTGATATGATTAAAATTTGACTAACTCTTAATAAAACTCTATATGAAACATAAAGTTAAATAATAATTCTTAATAAAACTATGTAATATATTAAGCTGAATAATTTTTTTGTAAATATACAAGCGTCTCTCGTATTCGTTCCGTGTAGTATCGAAATCGTGTTATACGAGACTTTTTTAAACTTATTTTTTACACTAATTAATCATGCACATAGTAAAAAATCATGTCAATATGTATCGTGTCGTAGCGAAACCGTGTTATACGAGACTTAGAAAAAATGTAAATTAAGGGATGTCTACAGTGTTATATCGAAACAAAGTTTCATGTAAAAAAAAAGTAAAACCACATTAGAGTTATCAAACATTAACAGAATGTATTAAACAAAAAAGAAATTTCTTCTTTATTAAAGGTAACATTCATGTTATATCAAAACCATGAAGTATTAAATTCAAGTTTCGTACCGTGTAATATCGAAATTGTGTTGTGCGAGGAACGAATGTACGACAATAAATTTGTTAAATTCGAACGGCAATTACTTTTGATTGTATCATAAAATAAAACCTGCTAAGTGTGAAGCATAAGCAAAATATAATGCTGTGGTTTTATTTCAATTTAGAAGCAAAATTTACCCACTAATAATTGTAATGTGTGTTGTTAAAATGCTAACATTAAAAAACAGAAGCAAAAAGGAAATAATTCATTTATTTTAATGTAAGATATAGCTCACATTGTAAGACAATTAGAAAAATGCCTGCAATTACAGCATATAACCAAATCCAGAATAAAACATTCTTAAAAATTTGTCAGTATGATAAATTGAGGAATGTCTCCACATGGTTTTCAGCACTTACATTCAACATGGTGAGAATATTTTTAATGCTCTTGCTCAAATGTTCTTGACATCGAAATATGAATATAGCTTAAAATTACTCCTCTGTTAATTTGAAAGGATGATATTTTTTAAATCCCCACGGAAAATACATGCCGAAATGACTATCATGCTAAACTTTTTACCAAACTATGTATATTATTTTTACGATTACTACTAATATAGTGCTTTTGTAAAAAACAATCAAAGTACAAGAAAAATATATTTGACTCAAAGAAAGACAATCATTTTCTTTTTTAAGTATAGCTCTGAAATGTAATATTAAGGACATAATTGAAAGAACTGTATATCTCATTGCTTTGATGGGATTTTTGAAACATATCAATAACATATATAAGCATATATACCACTACTAATATACACTTAAGTTTTGCTGATACCTTTTATTTAAAATGCAATGTTGATTCAATTCTCGTTTTCTTTTGATTCCCCTCACTTGAATACTTTGCTTAATTTCTACTTTCCTCATACCCCTAATTTCTTACACGATAAAATTACAGATAGTGATCTCCAAGTTTTAATTCTAGCATGCCAAAGAACGTTTTGTAAATGTTTTCTTTTGACATAGATGAAACTTTTGCACCAGGAAAAACTTCAGACTACTGAGCTAACTACAGGAATAACTTAGAGAAGCGTATTTATTCTTGGTGTCATAACATTTTTTATCCGCATGTCCACAGGAATTTTCTGCATCAGATGAACTTGGAACTGATGACAGACCGGTGAGAAACCCACAATCTCCAACAATGATGCTCACTGAAAGGTGAACTTAAACTTCAGGTCTTATTGAAAAATGTACCAGGTACCTTACTAATTTAATAGAATAGTGTTTCATGCTTAAATAATTTAGCTCTTAGCAAACTACAAAAATCTTACATTTGTTGCTGGACAAAGCTAAAAGTTAAGTAGAGATTAAAAATCTGGCATGTAATTTTAAGTAACTAATTAAATAGCTAAATAGTTTCAATTATATAAGGATTAGGAAATAAGTATTTTACTCATAATAAACATTTATTTGTTACACCTCTATAATGCTGGATAAGAATAATAATACCTAAAATGCATGAATTTTGACAGTAAATTAAACAGCATACTGATTTCTGACACCAAGAATATGAAAATTAATACATGTTCATTTTTAGCACATCTAGGAAGGCTAAGAGGGAGAATATTCAACAAGAAGAAAAGATATGATGGCTGAAGAAAAAATCTTAACAGGAAGAACCTTTATAGAGTTAATTTTTGAAGAAATATTTTGCCGCGAAATTGAACAGCTAAATAGTTTTAACTATGCAATAGGAAACGAAAATAAATGTCAGAATGAAGTCATTTGATGCTCAACTACACAGGAGACAGAAAGAATCCTTACTTAAGACTAGATATATCTGAAAGAAAGTTAATTTTGGCAGAAAATTAAATTTTCTACTAAATATTCCTAATTGTTCAAGGAACAAAAATGCTTTATAGTACAATAAAGCGTTCATTAAAAGCACATCTTTGCACGCTAAGTTGAGGAATCTGTCCTTAAGAATAGATGACAGGAATAACTCTAATTCGGGCAGTAATTAAATTAATTATACATTAAAATGGTTTTACTTAATCAAGGAAATTAAACAATTTACTCACGATAACATATTTCTAGTTGACGCAGATCTATACACGCTAAAGGCTAACAGGAACAGTTCTGACAAAAGTCAACACGTCTGAGAAAAATTAATGTTAATTTTGGATGATTAAGTAACTCAGTAGCTTCAATTATGCAAGGAAAAGGAAACAACTAAATGTTTCTTCACAAAGGATAAACGTTTAATGATGTGAATATATGCACGCTTACAGGAAGAATCCTTAAGGACGCCTGAAACAAATGAACGTTAATTTAGGCGGGAAATAAAAAGAGGCCTAATAGTTTCAATTATTCAAGGAGGGAAAAAAAGCAAAAATCCCAAGCACACGAGAAACGTTTATTTAATGCACACGTGTAACAACAATTTCCTAATATTAGATTAGATATCTGAAAAACGTCTAATTACGGCATAAATAAATATAAATTTTGCTCTGGATAGAAAGTACAGCTGCACAGGATGGTAATCTAGAAAAAAAACCTAAGACCCAGTCATAATAAATCTCAATACATGCTTTTAATTTCATGACCGTTGTTAACATAAATAAAGGAACATGCTCTTTTTTAAAATAAAAAAAAAGAAGATACAACTTAATATATTTACATCCAAGAAAATGTTTCACTTACTTTCATGCATATTTAATTGTAGAAATCTCATAATAAAAACAAACAAATCACTCATTACTACATTCTTCGATCCATTTTTTAAACCACGCACGAGGTACAGGAAGAATCCTTGTCGCCAAGTCTGAGAATGGTATAATTTCGCGCCAAAATATATGGTTGCCTCTCGTTTATCTGTCAGGATCGTTCTTGCATTGACCGATTTCCTATTTACACTCGTAGGAAGTCCGTTTCCGCGACAAAAACTCATGCTGCCATCTCGTGATAGAACAACAAGTTTACTTCTAATTTATTATAGTAGTTGATCGCAAAATTAGCGGAAAAAATATGGACTGGAATTTTGTTGAAACTGTTTTTCGAATACAAAAGTAGTCAATTAAGGAAGAAAGCTTTTTGTCTTTTTTTTCAGTAAAGGGAGGAACCGTTACGTTAGTTTTAGTCCGATTCCGAGTAAAAAACTCGTGCTGCTGTTATCTGGTACAACAACATCTATTTTACTATAGTTGATTGCAAATTTGACGAAAAAAATATTGATTGAAATGTTTTGTTATAATTATCTTTCAAATCGAAAGTGATCAATTAGGAAAGAAAGCTTTTTTTTTTTTTGAGCAATCACGATTGCTTATTGCTTTTATTTGACTGTTTTTGACGTTCCTTTGATTTTTCCCACCTCCACCCTCCTCACCATCACCGTCGACCGGCTCCTCACGATGCTGCTCCTATAGCGAAAGCCGTCTCCAGGTTGCGTCAATATCCTACACTTACACGCATACATACACGCACCTACACACATATACATATATACACCTACACACACATACACACACACACACACACCTACACACACTCATACACACAACTACCCACGCACTCATGCCTGGCAGACACAAACCCACATGCCTACACACACACACATACCCCCCACACACAAACACACGCTTACGTATACACACACTCGTGATTGCGAAAAACATAATTTGAATTCAAGATGACAAAATTCAAATTATTTTTTTTTTTTACAGCGAAAAAAAGAGGACTTCCGTTAAAATAAAAAAAAAAATTTGCTAGCCGTTTAAATTCGTTCGAAACTTTTATAAATGATTACAAAATTAATGTTCAATTGTGACATAATAATATTTATCAAACAAAGAATATAAATGTATGTATGTGTGTATGTTCCCTATACACAGGGCCTGATGAGTGCTGAAGGCCATGTCCTATGCTCCCCGTTCTTTAGGGGCCCCAAACGGTTAGAGAAGGAACGTAGGGGGGGGGGGGGCAAACGCCAGGAACGATACGTGCCGAACTGATCAAATTTTAATTTTAGAATCAAAACGATTTTAAGTTCAAAATTCTATTTTTCCCTTTAAAATCGAAATGTCCAAAATTCTCTTTTTAGTGTGTGTTTACGTTATGAAAAGAATCTGTTTCTGAAAATTTCAACACTCTAGACTTAAATTTTTTTAGAGAACAGCTTCCGTTTCTCTAATGCTTTTTAATCATGACAATTGCAATTCTGAAACTGCATTTTACAACTGGCCCCATCACGGTGCAATCGAACCCTCTAAGCAAAATACATCGTTTAAAATTTGGAAACCGGGTCAAAACCTTTTCCTATCCGACATCAAACCGCACGGGACTATCGAACTGATGATTTTTGAATTCAATTTCCCACTGTTTTTACTGTTTCTTTCTCTCGGTAGATGGCCAAATATTTCCCCCAGAGTCGATCAGCAGCGTATATGCCGCATTGGGAGAAGGATTTGTCATGCATGGTGATGACGGTTTCTGATTCGTGTTTTCGGTCACGTGATAGCTGAGAAGGTTTGCGTTGAATTACAGCTCCGCTCTGCATCGAGACCTTCGCATTGTTTCGAAATAACATTCATTCGTTTAGATTTTGATAATTTCCTACAAGTTAAACTTTTTGATATGAACATTGCACACAAAATGATCTCCCTAAAACAAATAGAAATTATTTTCCAATACAATTGATTT
The DNA here is from genome assembly GCF_026930045.1 of Uloborus diversus. NCBI lineage: Eukaryota > Metazoa > Arthropoda > Arachnida > Araneae > Uloboridae > Uloborus > Uloborus diversus. Next base: position 15,762,360 of record NC_072738.1, read on the forward strand.
ATTATTGTTCTTTATTACACTTAAGCATTAAAATGATAATGTGGCATATGGAGTCAATCAGGAATATTACACGGAATAAGTCACACAGGAAATGTCATGCATTGAGTGTTTTATTTTTCCCCCCGTCATTAATCCTGAAATTTTAATCCTCCTTTCCTACAAATTATCTTTACTTCAGGTATAGAATCTAAATTTGGATGATACCAGACCTGCTGTCAGGGTTTGGAAGGTGGAATCAAACATCTTTTAGAATTTTATGCGTTCTGTATGTGTAATGTGCGTAGCATGAAAACATTCATGCGCATACATTTTCATGCTTTCTCTTTTCACGACTTCTCCCCCCCCCCCCTCCAGGAAAATTTTGGAGTGACAGTACTGACTGTTACCAGATCTTGCTAAACTAACCGCTTAAAATCTTAAATTATTTTCATTATGTGCTAGTTACTCAAACAATGTATATTAAGTTCATTTGTATTTCTCCTTTTTAATCGTTGCATTTAACATAATTATACCTCGTTTTTAATTTGTAGGCATAGAACAACCGCTTTCATCTCATAATCAGTAAAATAAAAATAATCAAAATAAATTAGTAATGTAAGTAATAATTTATTTGTTTAAATTTTGCAAATTAAAAATATTTATAAATTAAAATTCTCTTAGCGAATTTTTTCATCATTGCTGAGAAACTGAATATTTTGGGGTTACTCGAGCCCCGCAGCACCCCCGGCATCGGCGCGCCTGGTGTCGTAGATAAAAAGACATGGTATGGACAAAAACATAAAAGGGAATGTGGTGCAAAGTGAAATTGTTAAGATGACTGAGTTTTTCAAAATGAACAAATCGGAAATTTGTTTTGAAAATTACAGCACATAAAGAAAGAATATTGTATTTAAAATACAAATTGTGTTGAAACAGTATTTTATAGTTTTGGCAATACATTTGAGTCTTCAAAAAAAAGTAGAAATTTTTCACGGTTTTTTTTTTTTTCCCCTTTTTTCATGGGGCAAAGTGAAAAATAAAATATTTTTCTAATAAAATATTTTCTATTCGATTATAAACCATAATATTGATCAAAAGAATCGGTAAATAAAAGGTTGAATGAAGAGATGAAAAGATAATGAAGCAATAAACGAATAACTAAATGATTAAATCAATTAATATATGAAGAAAAATGAATTAGCGAGTAAAAGAATGAATGAATAAGAAAAAAGGTGAATGAATGAATGAATATAAATGAATTATTTTTATACCAAATGAAGGAATGTAAATGCGTTAATTAATAAATGAAGACGTAAGTGATTTAATGATTGAGTAAGTAAATGGAACAAGCTCTTTCACTTTGCCCCTTCCACTTGCCCCATATGTACTAGACAAATTGCACAACTTATTTGAAATATAAATAAGCTTAATATTAACTAAATTAATACTGCGTTGAGTATTAGGAGGTCTAAAGTATTATTTAAAATGTTAAAACCTAGAAATTTATTATTTTATAGTAACAAAAATAATTTTTGACTTCCAACAAAATATTACAATATGAGTATCAATTTTTTTTTAAACTGTCTGTAGTATGTCCATCTGCTTTCATCTTCGTAGTATTTTTTCCCTGACTGGAATCAACTACAAGTGGTACTAATTAGTTAAAATAATACTAGATAGGTGGCGCTAAACGCAGAGTAAATATTTGACCATTTCACTTTTCCCTGCAATTTCACTTCGCCCCATGTTCCCCTACATAATCTAATTTATTAAATATGGGTTGTAGAATGACGTTTAAAGTGCAGGATGGGAGATCAAATTAAGTTTATGAAGGATTGATTCTGTCGCGAGTGCAAAATAATTGAGGCATGAAATCAAGTAACAAGGAATTGAACGAAGAAAAAAAAAAAAAAAAAAAAAAAACGGGAGTTGAGGGTGGGAGGATTTTGAATACGATTATTTAAATTTACAATGAAATAGGATATTGCATGAATCTTGTCAAAAAAAAGTTTATCGTCATGGAAAGAATTTTTAAAAAAATAATAATTAAAAAATAAAGATAAATAAATAGAGGAACCAATTTCGACATGCAATATATATCTATAGTCCGGTTATGATAAAGACCTGGTTACGGAACAGAAAAACTTAGCCTATGGTCCCCGTACTTTATGAGTCACCAAATGTATAAAACTATAGGGTTTTATACAGGGTGCCCTGAGAAAGGGTTTGGCCTCGCGCCCTCGATGTCTTAATTTTGCTCTGATTATGACTACAGAGACTGCAGTTTCGCCAGCTCCATTTATATATTTACCTGCATGAAATGAAAGAATTCGTTTTCATGAAATTATGTTTAAAACATAATGGTAAAAGAAATAATAATGATGGATGCAAGGAAAGAACCGTACCTCGCTGCAACTTACAAAACACATTAAATTTCGTCACTGTGCTTATTATTTAATTAAGTTCTTAGTTTTTCATGTTAAAACCGTCAGAAACGAAAGAAAAAAAAAAACAATAATGTTTAGTTTAAACGAATGATTCATGCTCTTAAAATTTACATTTGTAAAATGAGTGTCACTTACTGAAATGCAGCCACCGCAACACGGAAACTAGTTAGATTTCCAGAGACAAAGCGAAAAAAAAACACCCCTTTAATTATTCGCGCAATTTTATATGCAGTCTGGAATACTTTCGTTTCGCCGAGGCGGCGCTTTCCGGAAAAAGAGACATTGCTTCAGCGTTCCATAGTGGTAGATAAAAATCTACATACCGGGAAACCCACTAAACGGTAATTATCAATTGAATTAGTGTTTGTGGGCAAAAGTGTTTAAAATTAAACAATAAAATTACAGCACACACACATATCAAATTCGAAAGAAATGGCCTAAGTAAATGAATGATTTCATCAATAACCGTTCACAATCATTGCATCAATGCTCAAAGCATTCAGAGTAAAATAACACGATAATAACAAATAAATATTCAGTCTAAAACAATTTACAAAAAAAAAAAAAAAAAAATCGTCTTTCTTAATTTTGTATGAACTTTAACATATTGTTACAAATTCTGCAAATAGTAATTATTGTAGCAACGTAACCTGTAAATAGTTTCTTGTACTGAATATAAAGCCCCCGTACATTTGGCTGAAGTATACGAACCCCCTATTTTTTTTTTCATTGATAAAATTTGTAAATGAAATAAGAAAGTGTATAACGTTGTAGCATTTTCTGGAATAGTTGAGAGGAAACTTTTCGATGTTATAAAAAGCCGTTACGCATAATAAAAAGTTTAGTTTAGATTGAGAATTTGTACTGAGAGTGTATTAGCTCTGTTTATTGCGATGCATTTCGCTGTGTTGTTTTTCGTATTTGCAAGTAAATACGTGTGTAATCGTTGAGTTTACGGTGCTGTGTGGTATTTGCTTAATTGCTGATGATTAATTTAGCAGTTGTTGACGATCTTCCCTGTACATAGTGTTAATAAATTTCCTGTATTCTTAATCAAGAACTGTGTCGTCCTTTCAAGAAAGTTGGAAGTCGCACCGGATCCGTTACAATATGTTAAATTCAAAAAAATTAATTTGAACTTTGATATCTTGAATTCAAATTATGTTTTTCGCAATCACGATGTGTGTGTGTGTGTATGTAGGCGTGTGTGTTTGTGTGTGTGTGGGGGGGGGGGGTATGTATGTGTGTAGGCATGTGTTTGTGTGTGTAGGCATGTGTGTTTGTGTGGGGGGGAGGGTATGTGTATGTGTAGGTAGTTGTGTGTGTGTGTTGGCAGGTGTATGTGTAAGTGTAGGCAAGCGACGCATCATGGAGACAATTTTCGCTATAGGAGCAGCATCGTGAGGCTGCCGGCCGACGGTGATGCTGCAGAGGGTGGCGTGGGGAAAATAAAATCAGCGTAACGCCAAGGACAGTCAAGTGAGAGCAATAAATAATCGTGATTGCTAAAAAATTAAAAAGGTGATAAAGAATAAATAAATACGATAAGATTCAGTCTTAAAAAAAGTAGTTGTAGCAAGTTGCGAAACTACATGGGCTTCTCCCCCTAAATTTTTTGGAAACATGTTTTTTTTTGCCTTATATAATAATTAAAACTAGAAATGGAATTAAGTTCTCTTATAATGTATCATTAATGTATATTTATATTTCTGGGGATGCATCGTACCCATCGTGTTTATAACTCACGAGCGAATTAAGTCCAACGTCCTTCCACCGCTAATTAAAAATTTAATAACGACGATGAAACTGTCGAAAAGTGAAAAAAATTTTTTGAATTTTGACATCTTGAATTCAAATTATGTTTTTCGCAATCACGAGTGTGTGTATGTAGGCGTGTGTGTTTGTGTGTGGGGGGTATGTGTGTTTGTGTGTAGGTATGTGTATGTGTGTGTAAGCATGTGTGTTTGTATCTGTGTGCTGGCATAAATATGGGGGTAGTTGTGTATATGAATGTGTGTGTGGGGGGGATATGTGTATGTGTGTAGGCATATGTGTTTGTGTCTGTGTGCAGGCATGAATGTGTGGGTAGTTTTGTGTATGTGTGTGTATGTGTTTGTGTGTGTGTGCGTGTGTGTGTAGTTGTGTATGTATGCGCGTGTGTGTAGGACATGGATGCAACCTGGAGACGGCTTTCGCTATAGGAGCAGCATCATGAGGAGCCCGTCGACGGTGATGGTGCGGATGGTGGCGGTGGGAAAATAAAATCAAAGGACATCAAAACAGTCAAATGAGAAAAATAAGCAATCGTGATTGCTCAAAAAAAGGGGGGGGCTGGGGAGGGGGGGCTATTTTCGATGAAGGATCGTTGCCGAAAGAAATCGGCGGTCATATATGTATTCAGGAGGTCAGTTTACAGAATAATCAGGAAGAATATTGCAAGAGGCATTTTGAGAAAAACATTTCTTTTGCCGCAGCATGTTAAAATATTGTGAAAGTGAAAACTTACCGCATTGTTCTCAACAGCTGGTGCACGTTTCTACTGTACTAGGATTGCTATCATGAATTATGGTTAGATCTTCAGGAGCCACCTGTGCAATATTAAAACATCACATAATAGAATGCTTTTTCTTTCGAAGGTGCGCTTAACTCCCTAAGAGCAAGGTTGCACCCCCCTAAATATAGCAAAGACTCCCTCAAAAAATGAGAAAAATACCCGTCAAAACACACACACACACACACACCCCCCTCCCCCTAAAAATTCCAAAACCGCAATCTGCGCCATGTCTCCTCGGGGGTAACCCTGTCTTTCGAAATGTATGAGCTCAACAGACATGCACATCAATTGAAAAATATAAATGAATAAACAGTTTTACAACAGATAAAAAATTCATAATACGGGACGGGAAAATTTTTATCTCAGAAATTCCCTTAGTGGTGAGAGTATAGAAGCTTTGCAATCGCAAGTAGCATGTTAGCATGCGTAGAAGTGATCGTAGCGAGCTTTCCATTAGAGAAGTATCCGGAAGTATCCCTACGCGAGCGGCAATCCAACGTCTGAAGATAGGCTGTCGCAATGAATGTATCAAAAATGAACGATTCTTTTCAAAGCTGGGAGAAACTTTCTCCCACACGAATCTCCTTAGTTGGGATATACGTCCTCTTATGACACTGCTAAAAAACCAATTCACACGTATGAGATCGCTACAAAAACCCACATGCAAAAGGAATGCCTGTTTAGTTCCGCCATTTGCCCTCGATTCTGGCAACTATAGTTAATTAAGGCTGTTCCGGTAGAAAAACATGCTAAACTTGACTCTTTGGGAACAGCGACAAAAAAAATCTAATCGCCGGATTGCAATGAAACTTTTTACTATATCAGATGAATGTGTAAAAAACAACGTACATGAAGTAAATTGCTACTGAGTTACCTACATTTATCACAAAATGATATTAAAAAGTACTTTTTGTCAAATATGAAATATTTCTCTTGAACACATTCATGAAAAATCATCTAAACACAGAGATTCGAAATTTTTTTCTCTGAACCATAGAAACAATGTAGACGCATTGCAATTGAAATATTTTGTAAATATCATTAAAAAAATTTTCAATGCTCACGTGTTCTGAAACTTACTCGATTCTGTCCACTAATCTTATAGTTGCCTAAAGTGCCAATAGATGGCGTCAAAAACTCGAATAAGTAATGATACGTGAAATTAAGGTCTATTTTATTAATAGTTCGGCTTTTTTCTCATTTTTATGCTAATAAATGATTCCATATGGACCATAAACTTTCTGTAACAAGTTTCATTCCTTCATATTCTTCATAAATCAGTCTAGATTTTTTTTCCTCTAAAACCAATTGTTCGTGATCGCGTGGGGATCCCGCCGGACAAATATCGCCATCAGTGCCGAACTAAAACCGTTGGAGAGTAAAGATTACTTTTTATGTACACAGGAGAGGTGCCGAGAGATCCGATAAAATTGAGTAGGCGTCGTTATTTAATACGGGAAAAGAATGATTCATTTTTTCTTTTTCTATTTTTAAAAAAAGAAACTTTTTGCAAAGCAAAAAAATGTCATTCGTGTATTTTAACTTATTGGACGAGAGTGCGAAGCTCTCAAGCTGTTATATTTGTAGAAATTCTTGTTTAACCGTTAATCTTTCTGATAAATCTGAAAAAAGGCATCATAAGGAAACCTGTCTTGTCACTCATACTATTTACGATCATCCTAGTCATCAAAGTGCGACAATGTTAAATACAAAAAAATTTGCAACGTAAACCACTCGGGAAACTAACCCTCAGTAGTATATATTGCTCAATTACTACGATCTGCTGAGAACAAGTAAATTCTCGCTACATTTTTTGAAGGGAACTTGGTATTTATCGGCACGAAAACAATTCGATCAATCAGTGCAAATAATAATATGCAATCTTCCTCAGTAAAATTAAACACTAACAGTGACAAAAGGACGACAGTAGATTAAAGTTAGAATTAGAAATGGAAAATATTGTAAAAAAAAAAGTCAAAGAATAAAAGTGCAACAATTACTACAAATCAAAATATGTAAAGAAAACCAATTAATCCTGCAGTTTATGAATAATTAATGCATAAAGAATAACCACATCCTTAATAACCAAACACAAAACATAAAAACAAGGCAAGAATATCACGTAAACCAATTAGAAAAAAGGAACGATTTATTGCAAGCTGAATTACGTAGTAAAACATGGTAGCAGACAAGCTGGTTTCGTTTTCATACGATTTAAAGCGCCACCTATAGTTACTTTCCGTTCCCAATTAAGAAATTTCGGATAAATGTGCAACGGTCTGCTCTGATGTCACTGGAATGGGTGGAGCTACGGTGGCTGCATCTGACATCGAAGTAATATGTGGAGTTCATTGGAGCTTGTGCCAGATTGTCTGTTGCTGGCTTGATTTTTGCTCCAGCCATGACATCGTAATTACGTAAGGGGCCGAGCTCGAACAGTTGTATCTGCTGTTGCTAAAAGAGCCTGTTACTTTACGAATCATTATCTTTCGTCTATATCCGCATCATTAATGCTGCCTGCCATCTAGTTCGATATCGTAGACATTTGGCGACTTTTTCAAAGGTTGCCAAATTTTTCGGCGCCAAACCCTAGGGGTTGTTTTTTTCGGACTTCCGATGTAAACAAAGCGAAAGCGTATGTTTAGTTTTTTTTTTTTTTTAACTCACTCTTCGGGAAAATGCAATCAAATGGGGATTTCGACACTTCAGAAGTGAATTTTTTTTGCAAAAATAAAGATTTTATAATGAGAAACTGTAAAGACTTTTCAAAATCGCTTTTTTCACTGTAATATAGGTATGTCACTATTACAATTTTAATCAATGAAATGATTGGCAAAATCGGTTCAATTGGGAATTAATCCAACAAGCATACACTTTTTTTTTAATCTTGAAAAAAGAGCTAATTTGTTCGCTTATTTGGAAGTCTAATTATAACACATAAGAGAGAGAAGAGTAAGAAAAAAAAAACCTTTTTCTCTTTGTTTACACAGAAGAGAAAAAAAAAAACCTCTTGGGTTTAACACCGAAAAATTTGGCAAACTAGCTAGGGATTCGGTTGGGTTAGCTAATCAGAGTATTTCAAGCTAACCGTATCCAGTTCACGGGACGAGGACCCACCCCAGCGGTGTGAACCATATTTTTATAGCATCACAAATCATGAAATAAATGACATAAAAATAATAAACCAGGTGCAAAATGAAATAATTCCAAAGAAATAACCTATTATTTTAACATATCGGCATGCTAAAACAATGTATTTAGCCTAAAACCACGCGGTCAAAAAACTAAATATCCATTTTAATCAGCACAAATCATGAAATAAATGAAGTAAAAATAATAAACCTTGTGCAAAGGAGAAAAATACCAAAGAAAAAACCTATTATTTTAGCAAATCGGCATGGTAAAGCAATAAATTTAGCCTAAAATCACGCTGTTAGAAAACTAAATTTCCATTTCAATCAGCACAAATCATGAAATAAATGACATAAAAGTAATAAACCTAATGCAAAAGTAAATAATACCAAAAAAATAACCTATTATTCTAACAAATCGGCATGGTAAAACAATGCATTTAGCCTAAAACCACGCGGTTAAATTTGAAACCATCGAATAGAAATATGGACATTTAAAGCAACAAAATAATAATATTCGGTGCAAGAGAACATAAATCGAGTGAAATTATTGTTTATAGAAAGAAAAAAAAACGGGTTTAAGAGCAGTTAAGATCGGTTTTGCATGTGCTACAGAGCACGTGCAGGGAAAACCAAAATGCATCGCAAATAAAAATTTTATGAAAACGATAAATTGTTCTTTTTTTAAAAAAAAAAAGAAAAAAACAGTAGTACTCACGGTTTTTGTGGCAAAATATGTGGAGCATGCTTGCGTGTTGCGCGCCGCTGAAACATAGCGAGCTGGGCGATGGAGGGGGGGAGAGAAAAGAGGAAGGAAGGGGTGCGGGTGCAGACCGAGCGTGAAGTGTAATTTATCGCCAAAAATTTGGCGACAGTTTAAATATGTATGATATGGAACTACTCCCAGTGATAGGTTAGCAATTTAAAATTCAATGATCTATATCATCCTGCGACTGTCGTAATGAGGCTTCCACCCTGATTCCGTCCTCTCCTCTTATTCCGAAGCGTGACGAATACAGAACTCTGCCCTTCCACACATAGCGTTCCTATAAAAGCGAACATTTAAAATTACCTGACCCGCAAAACATTTTCGCACTTCGCGGCTTGTAAGAGCAAACATTTCAAGGAACGCTTCATAAATCAAAAAATAACGTTCAGATAATTATATTTAATAAGAAAATTAAAAAAACCGGTAGACATTCAAAATTCAGTGCTCCGTTGAAAACAGTATTGGTATTAAGAACGTTTGAATAAATCCGCAACGGTCAACTCGGATGATACTGGAGTGGGTGGAGCTACGTTTGACACCGCTGTAATGGGTAGAGCTAGACTGTCTCTTGCTAAAGTAAGAAAAAACAACGTCAAAAAAGCACAAATTGCTAATTACAGCAGACACGTGTTTCGGCGTTACAGGGAACGCATTTTTCAATGCAAAAAGTAATGAGCTTATGGATGAAAAGACATCCGACAAAAGCCAAGATGCCATGCCATGTAATAGTTAACAGGCCTGGGGGGGGGGGTGACCCTCATTTACCTGAAGTGGTGGAAGGTATCGAGCAGAAGAAAACGTGCCGAAGCACACCTAAACAAGAAGGAAGAAAAAGGGCGGGGGGGGGGGGAGGAAGCTTATGGCCTCGCTAGGGCTGCGAGACCGCTTATGAGAGCTTCAATCTGCTTCTCCTGGGCTTGCAGTTCGGAGAGGATCTGGGCTATGAGCGTCTAATCTTGTCCGGGGGTAGTCTGTTGTTGAAGGGCAACCGGTCGTGGGACGAAATCCGTCGTGGTCTTGGGAGTTGCACTGGAAATCCTTCTGGTCCATGCGTTGTCGTGTTGGGCAGGGGAGGTCCGAGGGGGAGACGTCTCGCGGGGCTTGGGTCTTGCAGGACAGATGGGTGCGTTGGCGGTGTGGGCTCCTCCGCAAAGGGCACAGCAGGCGGGGGTGGACTTGTCCTTGCTGCATTCATAGGAACCATGCTCCTGGGCGCATTTTAGGCATCTGTGGACTCGAAAGCATTTGGCTGCGGTGTGGCCAAAACGCTGGCATCGGAAGCACTGGACAGGAATGGCCTTGGGTCTGAGTCGTTCGACAGTGATTCGCAGATGACCAATGTTGCTGACAGCAAAACATCTTCGGCTGTGTCGTCTTTGCTCAGTACGGTTAAGAAGAGGGGTAGAGGTCTTTTTTCCGGACCGGTCTACATTTGGTATGACTTTGGAGACGTTGAAGCCGTAGCCTTTGAGGTCTTGGAGGATGTCGGCGGCGGGGTAGTCGAAGGGAAGGCCTCGGATAACAGCTTTCAGAGATCGCTTGCTGGCCAAGACTCTGCTGTGGAACTGGTGCCTTTGATCTTGAAGGTATCTTTCGATGCGGTCGACGTCGTCCGAGAGGAAGGGGTAGATGTGGAGGTTTTCGCCCGATAGTTTCCCTTGTATCATTTAAGCACACATCTTGGAAAGGATGTCCAGTAGCTTGATCGGTTCCGGAGGATTTGCAACTGTGATGGGGGGAAGAGATCGAGTCTTCGGTTTGTTGAACGTTGTCTTAGCAGTAGAGGCTGCAGTTGAGTCGACTACCATACCAGGATTAGACGTCTCCTGCTTGGTTGGCTCCTCGTCATTTGGGGTGAGAGGGGAAAACTTATTGTTGATGGGGATCGCCATCTCGTCTGGTTTTGTGGATATCCGCCTGACAGGACTTGTTCTTTTCGCTCTCTTGAATTGGGTCGGACTGAAAGCCTCGTCATCGCTGTTGCTGCTCGAGGAAAAATCCAGGTTCGGGAACAGGCTATTCAGCTTTTCTTTGTTTTGCTCGTAGAGGAGATTTATGTTCTTGTATATGCGCACTTCTTCCTTTGTCCAGCTTTCGTGGTCCGTCTTACGAAAGAGATCTACTGCCATGTTAGAAAGGTAGTCGGAGATTCCAGTGAGCGTGGGCTGGTCCGATGCTTCGTTGTTTCTTTCCCGAGTGGACTTGAGATCGAAGTTGTAGCGGGCGAGTGTTTCCTTAAATGCATGAGAAATCCCGTTGTTTTTAACATCGGCACCGTCCTTCTAGGAGGAGGTCGTAGAAGCTAGCGAGACGGGAGAAGTGGAAGCGTTGGCCTGGAAGACGGTTTCGATGACGGGGGGAACCCCGCCGGCCCTGAAAAGGGCCTCTACGCCGTTATCCCCGGGAGCGCTCGACTTCTTCCGCGTTGAGTGCTTTGGCATCGTAGCTGACCAAGCGAGAGAAAACACGTCCGACAGGGTGTGACACTCAACGTGGAATGAAAAACCAAGAGCAAATAAGCATGCAGCTTAAATGATAACAATAGCGGGTTAGCCAAACACCAATGAGAAAATTATGAATCGATAAGGAAACAATAGGAATGCAAGCCAAGGCCAAGAGCTTTCTCTGAGGTACAGTAAACCCAGAAAGAAAGAATTCAATTGGACAAAGATAAAGCCAAAGCTTAAAAAAAAGAAATGTCAATAACCGTGAACCGCAGGAACAGAAAAGCTGAATGGAAAAAAACACCAGGAAATAAAATAAAGAGAAACAAAAATATTCGGAAAAAGGAAAAAATAAAGATAAATAGAAGAAAAAAAAAGGGGGGGGGGATGTCAACCAAGACAAAAAAGGTAAAAATTAAAAAAGCAAGAGAGATATAAATGAATGGGGGGAAGGATGGGGAAAGGACAGTATTAAAGACGTGGGAGCCAAATGTTGGAAAAATATGGAACTGCTTTAAGATCATTAACTAAGTTAGAACTGTTCCTCAAAATATGAAAAGATTCCCAAAAGTCAAGATCTGATGAATTGGGGCATTTTTGGATAATCTGATAAGAGTTAAAAGCAAAAGAGTGATTCGAATCCCAACAATTTTGAGCAATACTTACTTAATTGTTGTTTTTTCACATAATTTTGATGCTCTTTGAAATGTAACTTACCACGTTCTGTCAAAATTGACAAAGTAAACTTTCGGTCGAAATTGGCTTTACTCATAGCTTCGATCCAGGAAACTAGGAAGCATTTATCGTTTATTGAAGCTGACAAGGGTAGCCAAATTGTTGTTCTTGACAAATCATCTTATGCTGATAAAACTAATGATTTGATTTCTTCTGGTCCTTATGTCGAAATTTCTAAAGATCCTGTGATAAGGAGTTAAAAACTATTTCATCTGCTGTCAAGTCTGTTAAGTCTATTCCTTCAAATGTTAAACGCTCTGTTGTTCCCTCTATTGCTAAATGTGCTAGATTTTATGCTTTACCAAAGGTGCATAAAGCTGGTATTCCTTTCAGGCCGATTGTTTCCAATATTGGTACGGCTTTGTACAAACTTGCAAAATATTTAGTCTCTGTGTTTTCTCCTCTTATGAGTCACAATTTATTAACTATTAAAAATTCTTTCGAGTTTGTTATAAAAATTCATAGTTTCGTTCCAAATAATTCTTGTATGGCTTCTTTTGATGTTAACTCTTTTTTAGGGCCGTTTCCATGGTCACTTTCGACCCCGGAAAAAAACCCAGCTTTTCACCGCATTCCGGTTATTTCTGGAGTTTATGTGGAATATTTCTATTCCTGCTAGCTTCTGGAGTGAAAGCGGTGTTTTTTTACCCAGAATGCATTACGCGAAACAAGTTCGTCTACTAGCCGTTAAGGATGCTGGGTAAAAACCGCTTTCTCTGCTATAATGGAAGAACCTCTTTTTACATGGAAACGGGGAGTTTTTCAATCGTTTTTTTGTGGAGCCAGAGCGGAGATTTACCGGGTCGAAAAGTGCGCTATAAACACTGCTTTTATTTACGAACGTTCCCGTCAGGGTTCATTGTTATGCCTTCGTAGAAGACTTTCTGAATTTCATTTGACCAATACGGAAATTGAGGATTTAATTTTCCTTACCCGTACCTGTCTTAAGCAATGTTCTTTTGCTTTTAATGGGAAATTTTATATTATGTTAGATGGTTTGGCTATGGGAAACCCACTTAGCCCCATTCTTAGTGATATTTTCATGCATTAAATTGAGGTTTAGCTGTTCCAAAAACTGTAGTTTCAATTTTATGTTCGGTATGTTGATGATTGTTTTTTTCTAATGAACCAGAATCAGTCTAAGTGAGATGAGGTTTTTTCTATTTTAAACTCCATTGATCCTCATATTCAGTTTTCTTGTAAGAAAGAACGGAATAATTGCATTTCATTTCTTGATGTACTTGTTTCTCGTACTCAAATTGGTTTTGAAACTACTGTTTATTGCAAATCTTTTGCTGTTTCTTCACCTCCTCATAGACTATGCCTCATCCTCCAAATCAAAAACATTCTGCTTTCAATTCTTTTGTTTATCGCGCAATTAATATTTCTTCTTCATCGGAACTTCTTAAAGTGGAACTTAATTATCTTAAAGCTGTGGCAATTGATAGAGACTATCCGCCAACTTTGATTGTTTCCATTTATAAAAAACTTTCCAATAAATCCCAAACTAATGTTCTTAACCGAACCTTCATCAGAAAGAATTTGGTTGTTTTGCCATTATTTCCATCTGTAAGCTATCAGGTTGCTAAGATTCTAAAACGTTTCCTATTCCAGGTGGTGTTCTCTCCTATTAATAAACGTTCATTATATTAACTTAAAGATCCTATTAACCCTCTTAATTGTTGTGCAATTTATAGAATTAATTGTAGTTGTAAACTTGCCTATATTGGACAGACATGGCGTGCTTTAAAAATTCACTTGAAAGAGCATCAAAATTATGTGAAAAGACAACAATTAAATAAGTCTAGTATTGCTCAACATTGTTGGGATTCGAATCACTCTTTTGATTTTAACTCGTATCAGATTATCCAAAAATGCCCCAATTCATCTAATCTTGACTTTTGGGAATCTTTTCATATTTTGAGGAACAGTTCTAACTTATTCAATGATCTTAAAGCAGTTTTATATTTTTCCAACATTTGGCTTCCATATCTTTAATACTGTCCTTTTCCCAACCTTCCCCTCCCCCCTATTCATTTTTATCTATCTTGCTTTGTTTATTTTTACTTTTTTTGTCTTGGTTGACATTCCCCTCCCCCTTTTTTCTTCTATTTATCTTTATTTTTTCCTTTTTCCGAATATTTTTGTTTCTGTTTATTTTATTTCCTGGTGTTTTTTTTTTTTTTTCCATTCAGTTTTTCCTTACCTGCAGTTCACGGTCATTGACATTTCTTTTTGCTTAAGCTTTGGCTTAATCTTTGTCCAAAAGAATTCTTTCTGGGTTTACTGTACCTCAGAGAAAGCTCTTGGCCTTGGCTTGCTTTCCTATTGGTTCCTTATCGGTTTATAATTTTCTCATTGGTGTTTGGCTAACCCGCTATTGTTATCTTTTAAGCTGCATGCTTATCTGCTCTTGGCTTTTCATTCAACGTGCCGTATTCACATCCATATCATTTCATTTTCGTCCATAAGCTCATTACCTTTTCCATTGAAAAAGGCGTTCCCTGTAACGCCGAAACACGTGTCTGCTGTAATTAGCAATTTGTGCTTTTTTGACGTTGTTTTTTCTTACTTTACTGTTAAGCACAAAGGTATTTATTTATCTAGTCTCTTGCTAGTTTGATTTTTGTGTTTCATCGGGACTGTTTCCTGAGTGCACGAAGCACATTAAAGTCCCAGTCATGACGTCGTGTAGAGCCTGCCATCTTGTAATTGGTTAACAAGGTAAATCCATTTTTCATAGTATATTGCAAAATCAATGAAAAAATAATGACTAAAATTTTGTTATACTATTTTATTTATTTATTTTTTTTTTCAGTAAGGGAGGAGGGAGGTTGCATTTAAATTAACAACATTTGCTAGCTGTCGAAGTTAGTTGGAAATGTTTTTAAGTCATTACAAAATTAATGTGATGATGTATGAAACTGATGTACGACAGAAAATATAGGGAAAAGATAATTCCCCCCCCCCCAAAGAGGGGAAATTGATCAAATGAAGTTTATAATCTAAATTTCGTTGTTTTCAGCTGGGGGGGGGGGGTGCATAAACGGAATTGAAAAATGAACTTCGAAATAACTTTCGGAAAATGAATGAAATTTTTTGACCTTTTTTGCTTTTTCACTAACTTTTAAAATTAGCAGTTGAAGAAAAAATGGTACACGAAGAAAATACGTGCGTACATTATAATGAAAACAATCATATTTTTGATAAAACAATGACACTGCGACGTAAAATAACAAACGTTCTAAAATTATCAAAAAAAAAAAAAAAAAAATCCTTAACACAATGAGGATTTATTTCATGATAATTCAAAATTTTCTCACTGCAGTATTCAAAAATTAATATTAGTAACACACTATACGGAAATAACGGCAAAATATAAATGAACAAATGTTTTAATAAAAAATTCTTTATTAAAAAAGTTTTAATAAAGAGCATTACTTTTAGTAAAGTAAAAATTTTAAAAAATAAAAATTTTGAAAATTTTCCTCGAATTAAAAATAAAAGCAAATAAATAAATAAGAAACATAGAAAAAAAAAGTTATATAAGTGAGACATATAAGATATAATAAATAAATGAATACAAAGAGACAAATTTTCTGAAACTCTCAGGCACGTGGTTCGTGGTCACAAGGAGCTCCATTTTCCGTTCAAATAATTTAAAAACTCCATCTCAGTCGATTGTCAACAAGCTTACATCTTTTTTTCATTGAAAAAAGAGCTCCCCGTAACTCCAAAACACATGTCAGCGAATTTTTGCAAATTTGTGCCAGAAATATTTTTTTTATTAGTACATTTTAGTACTTATTTTCCACTAAACCTTTAGTGAGCCCTAGTGAGCTCAAAGTAAAAATAATAACATGCTAAAAACAAAATATGCCAAAGAAACAAATAAGTTTTGCTAAAAAGCATTATTTTTAGACATGTAAATATCATAACGAAACAAAGTAAAAAAAAATTCTGAAAAAAAAATATTTAAACAAATTTAAAAAAGAAAAAATGCTGAAATTTGTTAAAACTCTCGGACACGCGTTTCGAGTTTACATAGAAACACTTTTTCTTTGCAAAAAAGGTGTGAGCTTATGGTTTAAAAAAATGCACCTCAGTCGATTGCGGTGTCGCAACTAGAAACTAGTTTTAGAAGTTACTTTCACTCAAAAGTCAAAAGTATTGATTTCAAGTTAAAGGGGAGAGTGGGGCGCATTGATACACTTTTTTTTTAAAGCCAGTAGTATATAGTCAGACGTATATTTTCGGAAGTTTTTGCTGCTTACCTCTTGGGTATGAATTGTAGTATTTTGAAAAAAAAAAAAAAGAATCAATTTAGCTAAGAGCTAATAGCGCCATCTCGAGGGTTGTTTGAAGAAAGTCAATTCGCACTAAAATTCATTCATATGCCCCTTGTACGGGGTACATTGATACGGACCCTGGGGCAGTTTAATACAAGATGCAGTTCTCTGATACAGTAATAAAAACAATACAAACAAGTCTATAGCAATCTTGGAAAGCCTGTTTATTAGAAATTTTTGTTGCAGCTACTCGAAAATAACATTTATTACAAAGAATGCGAATGTTAATAAATTTTGCTTAATCAATTTGTTATAATAGGTAGGTATACATTTTTCTTTGTGATATCGCAGGTTGACTACAAATAGTGAAGTTTATCCTCGAAAAAGGCTGTTTGGTATCCTTTATTTTTATTTTCGCAATTTTCAAAACATTGTAAAACGTATTTTAATGTAACTACCAATAAGAATCGGAATACATTTTTGTAAGCGAAATAGATTTACTCATTCTCGAGCATTCCTCCGGCAAAGCAATTTTTTCAGGCGTGTTAGTTATCTTTTTCATTGGATATAAGGCAGTGGCAGATAACTTACGGCCCGCGGGCCAGTTCGCTCTCTCCTTTCAAGAACGTCATATCTCATAAAACGTGATTTTTCAGGATAAAGATTTTTAAGTTTAAAAGGAATATATCATGTAGTTGAACTATATTTCAAGCTATTGATTGAACTTCTACTTCCGCATAACATATTTTTCTGGAAAAGTTTGTGTTTCTTCTTTGTTTCACTAAGAAGTGTAAAAAGCACACGTTTTATTTATGACGTTCTTGCACTAAATTTCGAAAATACTATTTGAAATATCTCAAAATATGTCATTATTGTTACAAATTGTTCTCTTTACATTGCCGACTAAATTGAAAATCATGCGATCTTGATAAAAAAAAAAAATAAGGATGAAAAATACTCTTCTTTGTGTGTAATAATGTTTTTGGAAAAGTAATACCATTAATCACGAAACGACACAGATGTTTCATGCCTAGCGAATCGATCACAACCCAAAATGTGATTCTTGATAAGAACATTCTGAAACTATTTGAAAATGCAAATACAATATTTTTACTCTGCAGGGGCGAAGTGTAAAGTTATAGAAATGCAGGTCTAGCAAAGATATGCTACTCATGCATAGTACTCCAAAAAAAGGCATAACTCAAAATCGCTAATCTTCGACGAATGACGTTTTTCAAAAGAGAGAGAAATGATACCCATAAAGCAGATCCGTGTGTCTCGTTTCAATTAAAGTTACGAGGCGAACATCACGTTTACGTTTCCATGTAGTTCTTATAACAAACGATCAGTGCCGAGGCGTAGCCGATAACCACTTCTCTACTTTACCGCCACTGAACTTCTTTTACTTTCATGTATTGTCATAGTTTTGCAAATTTGCAGCCAAATAATCAGAAATCGATTCCTTCAGGGTATCCTGGAATGGACTGACTGTTTTGAAAAATTTATAACAAAAAAACGGTCAAAAATAAGAAAAAATCTTGGAAAAAAATTCATATGATGGGCTGTATATTCCCCCCCCCCGGTTAATTCCAAACTTTAGTTCAATATTTTTTCAACAGATGGCGCTTCAGATAGGAAACCCAGACATAAAAAAAAAGAATTGAAATTTGCCGAGTGTAGGCGACGATAGATATTTTGAAAATATTTTGACGCAGTTTTGTTCATTAAAAACATTTTCTTGAAAAGGAATGAAGTAATTTTCTATCTTTCGTTGTTTTAGACGCTTACTATATATATGGAGTGCTATCTATTGGAAAATTTTTGATGTACAATTTTCACCTCTGGGAAGAAAAAAACATACAGCCCAACATATTAATTTTCTGCAGGATTTTTTTTTTTCTAATCAGTATCCGTTTTCCAGTAATAAATTTTGAAAAGTCAATTTATTTCAGGACCCCCTGTAAGAAACAGATTCAAACGTCTCGTTAATAAAATGACCACCTAGAAATGTCATCAATTCTTCGGTTGTGATTTTCTGACGTTTACCTTGTTTTCAAACGTTATCCATGTATTTTTGAACAATCACATTGCTTATCGCTCTCACTTGACTGTTGAATATGACGTGTTTTGATTTTATTTCCCCCCCCCCCCCTTCCTCTGTAGCACCACCGTCGACCCGCCCCTGCCGATGTTGCTCCTCTAGCGAAAATCGTCTCCAAGTTGCATTCTATATCCTACACACGCATACATACAAACACCCAGGGGCGGATACAGGATTTCATTTTAGGGGTGGGGGTCAGGCTTAAGAACGTAGTCTGACGTAGAAAAATGCTCTTCGACGAATAACATCCCCCTCCCTAAACTCTTTAAATATACAACAAAAATCATTGAAATCATAAAAGCTCTTCAAATATGATTACAAAAATCATCGAAATCATTTAAACAGTTTTCTTTAAAATAATTTTTCAGTTTTAGAATGCAAACCGAATTTTCGGAGCCGACAACTCAAATTTTTCGGAAATTTCGGATTACAAAACCACTGGTCGATTCAATATTTGCATATTACTCGATACATATCCATTGTAGAAAATTGGAGGTTGGCGAAGACGTCAAAGTTTCAGAGTCTAATACAGGTAATCCAGATATGTTTCCATAGGTTTTGGGTTCATCAGTTTTTTCAACAATCGAAAGAAAGAAACTACACTGCTTTGAGTGCGTTCAAAAAGTCTAACGAAACTCACTGGATTAACGAACGATAACTCTTCGGTTTTTCGTTACCCGCATTCACTTTTTGAACGGTCAGTTAAAATTAAAGATGGCGGACGTTAGCAGACGACGCATGTCACTGGAATGTTTCATTGTTTTTGTTATAGGTCAAGGGTTCCCAAAGTGGGTGCTGCGGCACCCTGGATTGCCGCAAGGAGGGGCGAGGAGTGCCGCGAGCTGTCCATATTTTCAATATGCGTAAAAATTGAAATAAATTAGGGTGCCGTGATAAAATTGTGATTTGTCAAAGGGGGCCGTGAGTCAGAAAAAAATTGGGAACCCCTGTTATGCAGGGCCCGACTAACTGACTGATTTTTGGGGACCTCTTTGTCTGTCACAGAATTATGAAAATCCTTTATCATGTGCATTCATGCTCTCTAGGCATCTCATAATTGGGACATGGTAAACTTGCTACTGGTAGAAGTAATAAAAATTATCCTATAATATTGTTCATTTCCAACTAAAAAGTTGTTGTTTTTTAATTATTAATTTAAAAATATATCTATTTTTCACCTAGTTGTAATGCTAAGCATAATTCTTTAAATAATTTGGGGCCCTTTAGGAAGATGGGGCCCCAGGCCTAGGCCTAGTTGGCCTGTGCGGTAATCAGGCCCTGGTTATATGTAGCTAACAAACGCAGCATTTTTGAACATGGTTTCCGTCTAATACGGTAGGCTAGTTTACAAGAACTTTATAATGAGGTTTGCACTAACACGACACTCAAATTTAACGTTTCTTGCACGATACTAAATCCAAAAAACACTGATTTAAACTAATAAACTATTTACAAGCACATTCAAAAATAAACTCAGCGCGACTCAAAACGAAACCATCTAAAAATTACAACAGAAAGAAATTATAATCTACACAAACTTTACATAAAAAAGACATTTTGGGGAAACCGGAGCACGATGACTACGTTATTATTTTTTGTTGTTTTCTAATTTAGTTTTAAGGGCAGTAAAATTAATTTTATACGAGCTGTTAGAGTAGTCCTTTGTTGTGTTAAATAAATCAATGTTTCATTTATCAAATAAAAAAAAATCGAGGATACTTTTATTTTTCCATAACCTTAACAAATCGTCATCTTGCCCCAGTACAGGGGCAAGATGACTTTGGCCTTGGGGCAAGATGACAACAATGAAAAAGGTTGAACATATTTTATCATTTGAATATGTTACATAGTTATACAAATTATAACCGTGTTTTTACATCTTACAAATTATTGAATTAAGCATAATGCATTTTAGCGTAATATTGAAGTGTTAAGTTATGCATAACGCAATAGACACAAATAAAAATGCCATTTTTATAATTGGAACATTCCTCATGCCACCACTACTCTTTGGATTCATTCTTCTGTTGGAGGGTCACAATATTCCTCTTTACAAGCAGCACATTTTATACCACCATCCTTTGAACTTGATGCAACTGGGTTGTTGGGCATGCAGTTGTCTAGACTACCAAGGCCTGAGGATTACACATTATATTTCTCAGTTTCATCGTAAACAATATCATAGTCCCCCCAAAACAAGAGAATTATGAGATTCGATCCCACATTTTTCAAACCCTTTAACGGAATTTCCAACTGTAGCTGCTTCAAAGTAAGCGGTACTCAAAAGCTCGTCAATATTTTTGTCTGTGATAGTTTGTCCTAGATTAGTTAGTGACCATCAAGTTGTTACATGCACAGCGAAGGTAGGTTTTTAATGCACCAAGAAATTGCACATTAAGGGGCTCGAGAGGATGCAATGTGAGGGGCGGCAACCCAACCATGATAATGTTTTTTTTTCTCTGTAATGTAAGATAGCATGCAAAGTTATGTGAAATGAGTGGTTGTCAATAATCAACACAGCAGGAGATTTTTTGTTTGGTTTAATTCAGTCACCTAGTCATTTGATCAACAAGTTCATAAATAACCTCTGGTCGCCTGCCTTCAAAAGACACCTCTCTTCATCCAATGCACCGCTTACCCCCAGAGAAGATAGAAGCACAAGGTCGCGCGGACAAACACATAGACAAATAACCGTTTACAGTATTAAATAGAATGGACAACATAGTAACTTTAATAAATTCAGAAACACGGGGCAAGATGACGAGCTCCTCATCTTACCCTGTGTTTCGGCCCGTCATCGTGCCCAAGACTGTCTGTTTAAAAAGATTCGACCTTATTGCCATAAAGGAAGCGATTAATTGACATTTACTCATGGTAATAAATTATATTTAAGCTAAATTACTCATATATCCTAAAGAGACACGATATATCTTATCTGTATCTCTATCAGAGCTTATTTACACATGCGTAAAAAAGTTATAACGTGGCAACGGTTAAAAAAAAATCAGCTCTACAGAACTAACACAGATATGACGATTTCAGCACTTCTATACTTTTTTTGAACGAAAGGCCGATTGGAGAGAAACGGAAAAAAGACATTCGTCATGCCGCCCGGCTCGTCATCTTATCCCGGTATCCCTACACACTCAATTATTTTATCGATTGAAGCGATGCCAGTAGCTTTGGATATGGTTTTATAATAGCTATCGTTGATTAAATTTCTTACATAAAAAAAGATCGGGCGTCAGAAACTTCTTTCATACTTTTCATTATACTGGCTCCTGAGCCCAGCGCCGCAGACTAACTGTCTCAAGAAAAGTTATTTTACTGTCACCATATTTTAAAGACATATGCTATAAATAGAAAAGTGAATTATACTCCCCCCCCAAAAAAAAAATTGAGGACTATTTACTTTACTTATTATGGTTTCGGTCCGTGATTTCTTTTTTTTCAAGCAATCATTTTCACTACTCAATTGCAATGAACCTTAAAAGAAATTACAAAGTATTGTCACAGATTTTAAGGGGGGGCACCCCCCCCTGCCTCGTATCCACTTCTTACGGTTTTGATCAAGTTTTTTATTTTTTCGAGCAAACATTCAAATACTTTTACGGGTTTTGGAGGGGGAGGGGTCAGGACCCCATGACCCCCTTCTTATATCTGCCATTGCACACACCTATACACACGCATACATACGCACACATACCCACAAACTCATGCTTGCACTCAGGCATAAACGCACACGCCTACATACACACACTAGTGATTGCAAAACACATAATTCGAATTCAAGAAGTCAAAATTCAAGTTATTATTATTATTTTTCAATTTTGTTTGTGTTCTGGCCTGTGAGATACCATCTTAATATGATGTTCCGCCCGCGGGTGAAAAAAAGTTTGGATATCACTCGATGAAGTGTAAAATCAACACATGAGAAAACTACTTATGCTGCCAGTATAAAACGCTTAAATCATACTATAAGTTTCAAAACTAATTTCCATAGGTTAACGTAAAATATTTTGACGAATCAAGCGTGATGCTTCTCTTAAATGAAGAGGGGCATCATTGTATTACTGCTAATAGTCCGGTCAATTTAGACAATTGAAATAACAAAAATTCCGGGAAAGCTAAATTTTTGTAGAGACCTTGGGTTTAGCATTACAAATAAAGTGCCAAAAGTCCCCGTCGATCCCATGTGCGCTAAAAAAGTTATTCGGGGTCAAAGGTCAAAATTTTAGGTTTTTTTGGGTTTTTCTCAAAAACGGTAAGTTTTATCGAAAAGTACCTCAGACCAAAGTTGTAGATCTCAAAATTCTCTATAAAAATGGTTCTTATGATTTTTATCTCCAAGACCAAACCATTTCCCAGATATTGCGTACTCTCAAAAGACAGCCAGTCACTTACAGAATCCCCTCTACTCGCATGGCATTGAATAACATCTGGCTATTCTGATCCGTGTGGCGTCGTTCACATACCCAGGGGTGCCCAATCCACTAAGGGCATGGGCGCACCCCTCAATATCGCGGAGCCTCCCCTCAAAAACAAGAGTCCCGCTCCAAAAACTAAAAAAAATACCCCTCAAAACAATCCCCCTAAAAATTTCGATGGCGCAGTCTGGGCCATGACCCCTTCTAGGTGGGCTGACGTACATGTTTCTTTTAGAGTTAAACGTGCAATTCGAGTGAATAAACGTATTTATTACAAGCGTCTACTGTTTGTGTTGATCAATATTTAAGAAAAATGACACAATTTTGCTTTATTTGCAACAAACTTTTGACTGAAGGTGAAACTGTTGTGCTGGGCAGTCGTGGAATGCCAACTTTAATCGGTGCAAGTGTCGGGAGAAGTTACAAGAATGCTGATTATTTAAGAAGTCAAAAGTCCGTTACAATTCGCGTGGATTGCAGAAAATCATATACCCGGAAAAGTTTAATCTCTGCAGCAACGTGAGGATTTAATTCCAAGGCCAAACACTTCAAAAGTAAGTCCTCCTCGCACTGTAGCGCGATTAAGTGAATTTGAATCCAGCTTTTGTTTTCAAAAACGCTGCCTATTTTGTGGCTGTGAAGAGGATGAGGAGGCTGAGAAGAAGAAAGCGCAGAATTATCGCAGAAATATTCATAAAGCAGCGACTAAATCATGCTCAACATTAAAACGAGCAAGGGCAGCTCTTGGTACACCTCCGAACGATCTTTAGCTCATTTTAAAAGGGATTCTTTGAATGCAAGTGTAGAAAATTTAAGAATTTTTCTGCGATAATTCTGCGTTTTGTTCTTCTCAGCCTCTTCATCCGCTTCCTCGCCACAAAATAAGCAGTGTTTTTTACAACAAAAGCTGGATTCATATTCACTTAATACCGGTACTGCTCTTGTACGAGGTGGACTTACTTTTGAAGTACTGGATATGTTCATTAGGGTGGATTGAAAAAATTCAAAATCTGATAAACGCTAAGTAATAACCCGGAAAAGTTGCCTTTTGTAGAGATGTTTGGTTATGCAAAAGGATTTCGACCGCAAAAAATATCTTGAGGCGTCGCTCCGCCTTGAAGTTGATCATAAATGCATAAAAACTAGAAAAAGTTACAATAATTTCATCAAGTATCAAAATTTGATAAATTTGATGTTATCGCTCTTAAGAGCAGGCTCTTTGTGTAGATTACACATTGCATAAGATCATTTAATAATAAACTGTATTTTAAAGTTCCACACATGCGTTAAATCTTGAATTTGACCAATATAGTGTCAGAATTGATTAACACTGTGTTGCTCCGTATCTAGAGAAAAAACATTAGAAGTTATGATTTGTAAAAGTTTGTTTTCATATTAATTAATTCTTACATAGATACGGAAAAAAAGAGCAATAAAAGCATTTCTTATCTAGTAAAAAAAAATGTTAATTCTCCACTTAGCTAATAACTTTGGCTCAAAATGTCAAATTTACCCATGATAGAGAACAAAGGTTAAGTATAAAAATTTTAAAATATAAATGTGGCTTGCAAACAGCCCACATAAGTCACCCTTCAAAACAAAAGACGTTGCTAAAGAAACTTTAATGGGTTTTGAGCCCTCAGACTGTAACAACATTGGTTATAATAAAACATAAGTTTGGCGTGCGAGTTGAACTATTTTGCTTCTCATAATTTTCAGTCTTGATTGAAATTGTGGCTTGATGGTATTGTGGCTTAATATTTCTAGATTCTAATCTGAATCGAATAAATCCATCCCTTTTGATTAGACAACAAACTGTACCTGACACTTCTTTCTCTTATTTTACCTATCGTCTCGCTGCTTTAGTATGACATGTGAGGTTTTGAAAGCCATACTACTCAGTAGGTGCGCCATCAAGCAATTTCTTTCAAAGTTTTATCGAAAGTCCCCTTTTTGAAAGAGGGAGCTGCCGAGTTTTACCAGTTCTGCTTGTCAATGAGCTCATAGTATTCTCTCAGCTTCAAAATTGAAATCTGGAATTATAAATGTTCATTGTCCATCTTCGAACTGGTCGTCGTAATCCGTCTCGAAACAAGTTCTCTGATGGTCATCCGCAATACCTAGTGTTATATTTTTTAGATTCTCAAAGTAACCAGTTTGCAGAACAAGAGCTGATGATCCAAACATAATACGATGACAAGTTTGAAGAATTCGATTGTACAGCGAAAATTTACAATTCCAGATTTCAACTTGAGTTCTTTGATATACAGAAGTGGGAAAACTCAGATCATCTTCTTAAAAAAGGAATATCAGATAAAACTTTAAAAGAAATGGTGCTTGATTGCGTAAATATTGAATTATATTATTTCCAATACCTCATGTTATACTAAAGCAGTGAGACGACGCGCAAAATTAGATGAAGAAGCGTCAACCACAGTTTGTTGTCTAACCAAGAGAGATGGATTTTAGAATCTAGAAATCTTAACTACAATGTTTCACTAAGGCCAAACATTGTCAGGAGTCAAGATAATAATGCGACTCGCCAGCCAAACTAGGTTTTATTGTATGAAATGTGGTTACAGTTTGAGAGCTCAAAAAACATTTAAAGGGGGGGGGGATTGTTATGAGGGGTATTTTTCTCAGTTTTTGGAGGGGGTTTTTGCTTTTGAGGGGGGGGGGGCTCCGCGATATTGAGGGGTGCGCCCATGCCCTTAGTGGGTTGGGCACCCCTGGGTATGTGAACGACGCCACACGGACTAGAATAGCCAGGTGTTATTCAAGGCCATGCGAGTAGAGGGGATTCTGTAAGTGACTGGCTGTCTTTTGAGAGTACGCAATATCTGGGAAATGATTTGGTCTTGGAGATAAAAACCATAAGGACCATTTTTATAGAGAATTTTGAGATCTACAACTTTGGTCTGAGGTACTTTTCGATAAAACTTACCGTTTTTGAGAAAAATCCAAAAAACCTAAAATTTTGACCTTTGACCCCGAATAACTTTTTTAGCGCACATGGGATCGACGGGGACTTTTGGCACTTTATTTGTAATGCTAAACCCAAGGTCTCTACAAAAATTTAGCTTTCCCGGAATTTTTGTTATTTGATCACTATTTTTATGTCTAAATTGATCGGGCTATAAAGATAGAAAATGGAAAAATGCTTAAATTTTTTCGAAACAAGCCCGCTGCTAGCTTTCAAAACAAATGCAGCTGCTATTGTTGCCAGTCAGTTGAAAAATTGCCCCAGTGTGAAGTTCCTTCTTCTTACGTAAATACTGAAAAGAGTTCAAATTTTTTTTTTTTTCAGCAGGCATTCTCTCTACGAATCCCAGATAAAGTTTTTTAAGAAAATGCAGCTCTCTTCGGTGCATAGTTGTGCAGAGAAACAGATCTAAAGAAAAAAATTTAAAAGCCATAAATAAAATAGGAATTATTTTTAATACTTTTTCTATTTTTCCAAAGAAAGCATACACTCGTAAACGGAAACGAAAGAGAGAGGGGGAAGACGAGATCGACTCTTCAATTAGACGGCATTTGTTTAAAAGCATTTTTAGCAAGGAACATAAAAGATCTAAAGACAAATCGATACACTTTTAACTCAATCGAAGAGTTACAGATGGCGCTAGTAGCCCTTTTTTAGTGCAGCAGGATTACTTTCATTACAGAGCAGCGCTTCCCAACATTTTCCCCCTTGTGAACCCCTGTAAAATGACCAAGAAGTTGGAGATCCCTTTGCGCATGACAAAGACAAGAAGTCCCGCCCAGAACTAAACGAGCCTTCTTTCCCGTATACCAATATCGACTTTCTAGTATCTGATCAAAATTCTCGAAATTAGCTAAAATCACAAATTATTTATACTATATTTTTAAAAATATTTTAAGCCGATTTCTAGGGAAAAAAAAATGAACGGACAAATATAGTAGCAGCACTTTTTAAACAAAACAGCAAATACATTTTATTTCACTAAAAATATCTTTAGCCGCTTTCAAAACGAAAGAAAAAATAAATTAATTAAATTAATAAGCTCAATAAAATAAGCACATCATATTAAAAAAGAGTTTGTTTTTTTTCCTGTTGCCAAAAAATAATTTTGAAAATGAATTAATGAAATTTCAAAAATAAAAAAAAACAATAAAATTTCAATTAAAGAAATAATTTTCATTGTCGAAAAAAAATCGTTTGCGCATATCATTAAGTAGAAACATAAAGGACTGCTAATCACAAATTAAAACTTTAGAGTGAAAATAAAAACAAATCATATTAACAATAATTACTTCCCAGTAAATACCATAGCTGTGAAGTCGGAGTTGGGGTCAATATCATTTTGGGATAAAAGAGTCAGATTTGGGAGCCGAAGGTATTTAATATTTAATTCAAAGACTCCGAATTGGAATTGGTCATTTCCCTTAGAGTCTGCAACTCTGCGGACAATATTTGAGGAGTCGGATTTGGACTTGTTTTAGGATTAAGGAATCGGAGTCGGAGTCGAATATCCAAGAGTCGGGTTCAGTCATTTTTCCTCCGTGTAAAAAATTTTGGCCAAACCTACGAAGTCAGAGTCGAAGTCGGGGAGTCGGAGTTAGGTGCCCCAAAATTCTCGGAGTCGGAGTCGGGAGTTTTTCGTCAAGAGTTATTTATAACAAAATTTGTTTGAAGTAAATCCGCCTCAAGTGCGGAATCTACATTGACTTTCAGTTTCCCCGTAGGCACTAATTTTAAGGGATTTGAACTGTTCACAATTGAACGAAAAATTGTTCAAATCAGAAAGATATTTTATGTACGTGTTTTTCACCAAAAACTTTTTCCTACAAGTTTGTAGCAAAGCAAATCGAGCAATGTCGAGTCTTAGTTCGGAATTGCCTTGAATTTCCACGTAGGCGCTAATGTTAAATTTTTTTTGTACTGTTCAAAATTGAACAAAAATTAGTTCAAATCAAAAAGGTAAATATAGGAATGATGTGTCCTCACCGAGATCTTTCGAACAAAAATATTTTTTGCTTAAATCGGACTATTCACTCAAAAGTTTTTAGTGGGGAGGGGGGGGGGGGCAGATAGACAGACCGACAGAAATTTTACCCCCTCTCAATAGCGTACTTTCCAATTTTTCGATATTTATTATTTTTGTTTTTTACGATTTTTCAAGTTGCAGTTACACCTTCTTTCATGCTTTTTTCTTCTTTCCCTGATTCTTACTGGGAAAGTAGGTTTAAACGTAAGTGTTGTGCTTTTGCGCTGTCTTGCTCATCGAAAGTTGAAGCGTGCAGTAAGCGGAAATTCGCTTACTTAAGACTGTCCCATTTTATGAAAAAAACTTCCTTTACCCAATAGATGGCGCAAAATGTTGCACCCTGGTTGTGACGAAAGCATCATGCTCGTTGTACGTTTTAGCCGCAAACTAGTTTTACAACTGACAGGATTTACGCGACATCCAGAAAAGGGGACAAACCGGAATTTGTGTGGAGGAGATATTGTTCTTCAGAGGAGTCAGTGAGGACTGTCTTTCATTGTTCGAAACAGACCCCTCAAGTGCCTTCAGGCATTGACAGCGCGAAGGAATCGGAAAAGCAAACAAAACCGCTGCAGAGAAATGAGATGAGAGCATTTTTGCTTCGATTTGAAGTTTAGATCAGAAATGATTTCGTTATACTAAGGGTTCATCTTTTTAACCGCGGAAACTTCGGTAAATTTATCGCAACATATTTTAGAAATGTCTTCTTTTTGGCTATTAAATCTACTAATAAAAGTTGTCAATCTAATGTATTTTTTTTTTTTAAATATTAATCTTTAGAAGCTTTGTTTTCTTCATGCTGCATTTATAGAAATTGCTAAATAGTAATAGAAAAGACTGGAAAGTTTGTTAAATCAGACTTGGACAGTTTAAAAGAAAATTGTGTTTGAAAGGTCACATTTTTTTAATCTTTACGAGGAATTTTACCTTTTGTTCATGACAAAGGTCCACAAAAATTACCATGGAATTACAGAGAAAACTTGGTGGTACGAATCTTTTAAAATTTTGAAGAAGAAAACATAGTTTTTTACGGCATTTAACAGGGCCCAGTCGTGCAAAGAGGGGGAGGAACAGCCCCCCCCCCCGAGATCGATCTTAGTTTTCGCCTAACTTGGAAATAGTCGGGGGGCTACGGGGGAAGAAACTGCAAATTGTGATAAAATTATGAAACTCGGCATGCTTGTAGACATTGTATAAACAAAAATTTTACAAAGGGGAGGCATTCCAAAATCCCCCCCCCCCCCCCCCCCCGGCTGCCATTTCTGGTCCAGAACCAAAAACGGCGATTCTTTTTAAATTTTCGTTATTATAATTTTTTTAATCATTGGTTGTGTCATTCCATGGATGTTTATTACATTTTTTATTATTTAAAACTCCAAAAAAATCTAATTTCAGAAATAACTTCACAAAAAATGGTTTTTTAAAAATAAAATCAATATTTTTAAATTATGAGTTTTCTGAAGTGAATTTTTCCCCCATAACAGAATTACAGGTTTCTGAGTTTGAAGATACATTACATTTGTGTTATATCAAAGTAGGATTCCAGTTATCCAAACTCTAATTGCCCGAACTGTCCAATTATCCGGTTATGATGCCCCTCGTTTTAAATGACTGAGCACGCATAATTGAAACTATTTGAGAAGGGTATAATAGAATAAGGACTTGAAGAAAAAAGAGAGAAAAAAAATTAATTTTCAGACAACATAATTCTAATAGAAAGAAATTTAAAGTTAATTTTAAATTTCTGTTCATTATTATTATCGCTATTGTTGCTGTTTTTAATTCTCCGTCACCCAATTGATCATCAGTAAGCTTTTTCTCATTTTATAATTAAAAAAAACAAAAACATATATATATATATAAACAAATTCAAGTTTTGGAGCACCGTATCAAAGCTGGTGCTTTTAAAATTAAAGTTTATTAGATCATATATTTCAACTAACTTTAGTATCGTTACTGAAACTTTGAAGGAGTTGATTTTGTGTGTGTGTTATATATAAATATACGTGTACAATATACGAATTTTGTATTAACTTATCCAATTATTTAAGACATTTTTAAACACCCTTTAAACTGTTCCAGACCATTTCTTAACAATATATTACCGTTTCTTGCATAAACAGCTGAATTTTTACCGTATTTTAAAAAAAACAGCAGTATTCAAACGATGCACAATATCAATTATCAATGGGAGAGAGAGACATGAAAAAAAAAAAAAAAAACAGTACGGTACATATACAGTATGCAGTAATAATAAAGC
Source organism: Uloborus diversus (assembly GCF_026930045.1). Classification (NCBI taxonomy): domain Eukaryota; kingdom Metazoa; phylum Arthropoda; class Arachnida; order Araneae; family Uloboridae; genus Uloborus; species Uloborus diversus. The sequence continues at coordinate 15,792,505 of NC_072738.1, forward strand.
ACTACACTGTAATAGTACTATACAGTATTGCTGTGCTATCTTCGATCAGTGGCGGATTTACATTCTTTTCAAGGGGGTGGCGGTTGAAAAACGTGGAAGCCATATTTCTCCCCTCAACCCACTATGTAGGGGGGAGGGAATCAATTGCCCACTTTTAGCCTGTATTTTAAATTTTAATCACCCCCTATCGCCCCTCACAAACTTATCGCTCCCCTCAAGAGTTAAATCTCCCTTTTGGTGGCTATCACCCCCAGGTTTAGAAACCACTGTTCTAAATCATAGCAAAATGTATCATCATACCAGTATAGTGTAGTCCATGGAAGAAAAAGGTTGGAAGATACATATAGAAATATAAAAATTATTAATGTTCAAAAAAGAGGGGAGGGGCGAGCTTCGGTTTCAAATTAAAAAGTGGGTAATGCTGTCCATCTTCGACTACACTGTCTCAACTTAATTTAAAGCAAATTTGTGGAATGTACTTGATTGAAATTAATAGCAAAAGCTAGTAATTCCTTTAATTCTATATTATTGGTTTTCGAAAATGACAGTTACGGAGGGGGCGGTCGTCTCCACCACCCCCCTGGTAAATCCGTCACTGCCTTCGAACCATTTTTTAGAGTTTCAAGCGTTCAAGAATTCCTTATCTTGTCACAAATTTTCACTTTTTCTTTCTATCTTTACAAACATAGCATGAAACAGCGTGCTTTGGTGCAGAATATTTCATCACCTTTCATATTTAGAATTTAAAATATTAAAAGAAAATTGTGGAGTTGTTATTTATACACACTAACAAAGCGATGTTTTGACTAGCGCTGGGTGGGAACTAGAGCAGTTAGTGATGCTAAAAGGATGAAAGTATATTCACGAAACTAATATTTAGTAGTAAATAGCGAAGCCGTCATTTTGCGCCACGATTCCTTTCCAAAAGTTTTCGTGTTGTGGGTGAGAAATTTGCGTTAGCTCTAACATTCGTTACTCGAGAAAAACTCGCGTTATAGGCATTTGGCGTAAGTTGAATCGCTTTGGAGCGGAAGCCGACTGTATATGAGAGATATAAATGTTCAATTTTGATTGGGGAAAATGTAAATTTATCATACATTTCACGACAGTATATTTTTGAGTATTATAGTTTAAAGTTGGTTGTATTCAAAACGTTGATCAGAATAAAACATGCGTCTTGTTTTGCCACAATGACTTGAGCAGAAAACGGACAACCAAGTTAGAAAAGTTACTTATTGGATTTAGTTCAAGCACTTCTCTGCTTCCCAAACGTGATGAAATTTTAACTAAATACTGATTTTTTTCCTTTTGTTTTAGCAAGATTAGTGAACTCCCCCCCCCCCCAACCCTTCGATGATGAGTAGTCATTTGATTGTCATCATTTTTATTTGGAGGAGAATGGAATATATACTATGACTACGAGCATTCTTCGGAAGGGCTAGAGAGGTGAAAACCAGGAAAATATGTAGCAAAAAGAGAGATCCAATGGGGTATTCCCCCAAAAATATTTTAAAAATCAATAAAACGATCTATCCTTTCTGGATTTCGTTTCAAAGTTTATTTCAGGTCCGTCATTTGGGAAATCAGGGTGAGGAGGGGCCATTGGAACTCCCTGCATTTTAGAAATATTTTTAAAAAAAGTAGTCTTTTTGTTCGTATTTTTTGTTTGTTCCTATAAATATTAGGCAAATGTTTGGATAGGTAGCCTCTCCCCCGGAATTTTTCCGGAATTGAAGTTACCAAAACGTATTTTAATCAAGTTTTAGTGATTGGGGGGGGGGAGAAATGATTGGGGGTAATATGAAGGAAACTTTGGAAATTTAAGTTTCAGAAATAGAATAGTAGATTATCTTTGATGGCAAGGCGAAACGATCGGAGACCCTCACCCGGAATTTTTTTTTAAATTTAAATCCTGAAAAGGAATGTTTGTACGGTCTTTAATTATGCAAAAGGAATAGAAGGCACTCCTGTGAAATATTTCCGAAATTGAAAGCTTAAAAATCCATTTCTTTGCTATTTTTAGGGAATGGGATAGGGTTCTAGGAACTTCTCGAAATATTTCCAAAATTAAGTCCTGAAAACGCAATTACATGACATCTTTCAGGATGAGGGTTGGGGTTAAGAGACTGTCTCACAAAAAAATTCGATATTGAAGTTCCAAAAACGAACTTTCAGACAATTTTAGATAATGTTATAGTGAGGTTTTTTTCGACTCTTTCGCGGCAATTTGTAGGGATGCAAGTCCGTAAACCAAAATGTAATAATGCTGAGGGATCATCAGGCTCTTTAAATTCGCCACTACGCTCAAGTATTGATGCTTCTCTAAAATGATTTTTTTCCTCTACATATTTTAGTTTTTAAACTGTTTAATGATATGTTTTTGAATGTGTTCTCTTATAAGAAATTCTTCGCGACTCCCTTGGAAGTCACTACATGCTGGTTGGGAACCGCTGATCTGGAGCATTAGTAATTAACCAAGCTAGTCAATTAATGGTTAAAATATTTTTTTTCTCAATAAAAGTTGTACTATACACATTCATATCTTTAGCATAAAAATGTTTGTAATTACTTTGGTATAAAGAAAAAAAGCTTTAAAACTAGCATTTAACTATGTCATTACTACAGGTAGATCGTGTTTGTTAATTACTGGCGTTGAAGGCATTTTAGATCAATGCATGTAATCGACCAACCTTCAATAACAAACAGCATAAATGGATAGTTATTAAATGCATTTTTTTTCCTTCACTGAGAATAAGCATTGATCAGCATATCTCAGTAAATGAACCTGTAAAATTAAATTTAACCTAGAAAAAGGTGATTCAACATTTTATCTGATAACAATTTGCACCAGTAAGAAAAGTGACTTCCTTGAAAACTTCTAGATGTCTCTGTAAGTATATCGTACGTAACCTTCATAATGGTCAAATCAAAACCCTTGTTACAACTTAGTTCAACTTACTGGCTGATGGTCAGTAACTCGCGGATCACACTATAATACTTCCTGTGCAATTTAAATAAACGCTTATCAATATCATGTTTACTTAATCTGTTACTTTTCCAAGTCTAAAGCTTTAAAGTATAAAATTGAGATGAAGATTTACTTAATCCATTTGCACAAATTTGACATTTTTATGCTTGTATTTGCAATTTATTCCCAGAATTTTAAGCTTTGTCTTAAAATTTTGATACATTCAAATATAAAAACCATTAAACGTTACATAATATACGAAGTACCTACTTTCTAAAAAAGTTTCGTGTCTACAAGGTAATGATTTGAGCCTATTACGCGTACGCACACAATATGTAAAAATCTTTACTTTTCAAGTTCAATTTTTTTTTTTTTGAAAGTTCATATATTATCATACATAATACTTTGCTCTTTGTTATAAAGGGCAAATATATGCACAAAGATGTCACACCTGCGCAAATGGATTGAGCAAGGTTTTTTTAATTAAATAAGAACTATTTTCAGATCATCTTTGTCCTTCGTTAACATTAGAAAATATTAATTACTTCTTGAAAAATAGTTAAAATCGTTGTTGAAATAAAATATCACGAAATTTTAATGATCTCTGTTGCGTCAATTTAGAAAGATATTCATTGCGGATTAGGAAAGATTGTGTGGCGAGCACTCCTAGGCCAACCCTCCAATTCTAGTTCACCCACCTGTTTCTAATAACACGGAAAATACACACGGGGACGTCCTCCCTCCCCCCTTTCTCTTTCCTTGACTACAATCACTGCCGCCTCGAGCCCAAGCTACAAGCACTGACATCCGATACCACTGGCCATCACTTCGGGCACACGCATGGAAAGCCTCACTTTTTCGCAAAAATCTAGTTCATCTGCAAAACTGACTGATGGCGATATTTGTCCGGCGGGATCTCCCCGCGATCACGAACAATTGGTTTTAGAGAAAAAAAAATCTAGACTGATTTATGAAGAATATGAAGGAATGAAACTTGTTACAGAAAGTTTATGGTCCATATGGAATCATTTATTAGCATAAAAATGAGAAAAAAGCCGAGCTATTAATAAAATAGACCTTAATTTTACGTATCCTTACTTATTCGAGTTTTTGACGCCATCTATTGGCACTTTAGGCAACTATAAGATTAGTGGACAGAATCGAGTAAGTTTCAGAACACGTGAGCATTGAAAAATTTTTTAATGATATTTACAAAATATTTCAATTGCAATGCGTCTACATTGTTTCTATGGTTCAGAGAAAAAAATCTCGAATCTCTGTGTTTAGATGATTTTTCATGAATGTGTTTAAGAGAAATATTTCATATTTGACAAAAAGTACTTTTTAATATCATTTTGTGATAAATGTAGGTAACTCAGCAGCAATTTACTTCATGCACGTTGTTTTTTACACATTCATCTGATATAGTAAAAAGTTTCATTGCAATCCGGCGATTAGATTTTTTTTGTCGCTGTTCCCAAAGAGTCAAGTTTAGCATGTTTTTCTACCGGAACAGCAGTAGCTGCGCTATGGTAGCGTACGCTTGTATGAGCCTGGATATACTACACAAGGCTAAATATTTAATCGATTATTTTATACTACTAATACCTTTTTTGTCACATTTCCTGGCTGGTTGTAATATTATTTTTTGAGAAAGAAAAGCTATTTTGCCAATGAGATGGACGCAGTGGGAAAACAAATATTTTCTAAACAGAATAGGGTTTTCACGAGTCTTTTTTTCTGTCTCTAAAAGCACACTGAGATCGGGTGCACTATTTAAAAGTTTCACATCTGTGTCGCTGATTCTGAAATTCGAATAAGCAATAATACTTCAGAACAATGGTTTCCAACCTTTTTCACATAGCGACCCTCATTTGCAATTAGTATCACATTGTATTTCAACCTCCCCCATATGTTCCCAAATATGTATGTTATTATATACACGTTGCGTGTGTTTAAAAAATGGTAAGGACTATAATTTTTAAAATCTATTTTGACATTTTCAAAATTCTCGCACTCAAATATTGATTGAAGAAATATTACGATCTACCGTTCATTTGCGGTTAATACGAAAAAAAATGTTAAATTTTGTAAATTTAGAAAAGTTAGAAAATAATACAATGAACATTATAAAAATAAGAGCTCAATGACAGTTTTAAGAATTTTTTTAAAATCTGCACTTTTATCGCTTAAATTAATCATAATTATGATCGCTTCTGTGGAAAAATATCAATGATACTATTTATTTTCTCATGTAAGAGTTCTAAAATTGTGCATCATTATGCACCGGGTGTTCCAAAAATGAGGACGAACATGAAAAATGAATAATTCGAAAACGAATGAGATAAAAAGATGCGGTTTGCACTAAACGTATAGAAAAGAAGCCGAGTACTGTTTGGCAACGAAAAAGATAGTTCTATTTTCGAGCAACAGATGGCGGTTGTAGAGTTATGTCTCCGTGGCATCCGAAATGAATCAAGTCTCTCCCAAACGTCAATGATTGGCAAGGTGTTCATGTTGTTGCTAAGTTCTCATAACTGCCAGCTTGCCAGCGGCTTTATTAGAATGTTAAAGAGTTGAAGCAGCGCCGGATCAAAGAATTTTCCGAGGTGGGGCAAAACTTCAAACTACCGCCCCCCCCTCCTGCATACAAACACACACACAAACATATATATATATATCCATCTTGCTTTGAATTTTTCTATCAAGTAGAATTTTTGCATTTTTAATAAATTGTAAAGTAGTATAGATTGATAAAAAATTCGTTTTGTACTAAAAATGTCATTATGAAATTTTTTTTTTTTTTTTTTTGCTAAAACGAAGGTATACCGTAACACAAATTTTAGTAAAAAACCTTCTCTCTCTCCCCTTTTTCCGAAAACAAATTCTCGAGTTGATATCAGCGGTTTGGATACAAATGCTTTGCTTTAAATCTTCCAGTTTTCGCCCAATTGTTTTTTCGCTTTAAGGGCACTGGCCACCCTGTAAATCACAGCGTGTATATTCAATCATAAAAAGGGGGTGTCGGAGATTACCTCCCGGCAGTTTTTCGAAATTTAATTTTAAAAAAGCGCAGTTTAGATATACATTTTACTTTTATGGGAGAGGTGGTTCTAGGGAGCCTCCCCCGATAATTTTTCGAAATTAAATTTTCAAAACACAACTGTACAATATTCGATTATGTCCAGGAAATAAAGGTCATGGGGAAAGTTTTCAGGATTGTAGTAAAAAAAAAGGGAAAACAGTTTTATACCATCTATAAACCGGGGGTCCCCCCCCCGATAATTTTTCGGGGGGGGGGGGGGGGGGGGGGGTGAAATCAAGTTTCCAAATTTCAACTGCAAGTGCGCAATTGTGAAGTATTTCTGACTGTGACAGGGAAAGGAAAGTCCGTAAGAACCTCTCTTTCGGAGCACTTTCCTGGAAGTTTTTCGAAATTGCAGCCGTAAATCCTCATGAGTTGGCCATCTTTAAAGACATTAGAGCAAAGGATGGAGTTCGAGAATATTTCCATGGAATTCTTTTCAACCCAAAGTTTTAGAAACTCAATTCCAGACCACTTTTGGGAACGTAAAAATAAGAGTTTCGAGTTTCCTATTCTTTCTCTTTTTTTTTGGCTACGTTCCTATCTTCATTTTTAATTATTGATAAACATTGACCTGACTTGACTTGATTTTCTTAACGCGTAGAGGCGCATGAGGCCGCTAGCGTGGCATTCCATCCCAACCGGTTTAATGCCGCCTCCCTGGCACTCCCCCAGCATGGCCAACCAAAGGCATTTCTTTCTTGTACGGCCATCTGACGCCAGGTTAGTTTTGGACGCCCGCGCTTCCTCTTACCATCAGGGGTCCACGTGAGAGCAGTTCTTGTAGGGTCTATTGCATGCATTCTGAGAACATGTGCTATCCATGACCATCTGTGCTTTTTTATCATTGTGGTTATCTGTTTGTAATTTGTACGTTTGTACAGGCCCGAATTCGATATTTTTTTTGACCAGTATATGTTTAATATTTTTCTCAGGCTTTTAGTTTAAAAGGCATCAAGCTCTCTCTCTCTCTCTCTCTTTTTTTTTTCAACAAACATACTGTGGTTAAACTTTCCCCGAGTTTTCTTTTTCCAAAACTAATTGTCTGCCTGGATTTTCCATGGTGAAATTTTCAATTTCCAGTGTAATATTTTATTTGCTAGAAGTACAAGCTTCTGCGGCCCTAGAAAAAGAACTTTCAATATTTTGAGCGGATGTGATTCTTTGCTGCAATGCCATAAGTCTTTTTTCTACCTCATTATATTTTCAATATACTTTCTGCATCTCTTGATAAAAATTGAATTTCCTTATTATTTTTACATTCAAGCAATTAGAACTTCTGGTGTGAGTATTAGGGTGTCCCCCAAAAGGTGATAGCCGATTTTTCAAGTCGCATTTCCCCGCGCATTTTCCCTTTTATGTCAAAACATTTGTATCAAAAGTTTCGTTTGATTTGAACTACGGCAACCCCTACCGACTCGCGTCTGAAAAGTGTACACCAGCACTTGTGAAGTGTGTATTAGGCCGAATTGATTTTTTTTTAACTCGATATTTGCGCTAATAAAGCTTTTTCTTACAGCCCCACATTTCCCTCAAAAATATTAATCCAAATTTTAAAAATGCTTAGGTATCCAGCAGGAAGTACAAAATTTATAATTTTCTTCGGAAACTTGACTTTTCTATTTATTTTTTAAAAAATTACAAAATATCAAGTTCAAAAATTATTAAACACACATTCGAATGAACTGTCGGGGTCGTCCTCAGTTTAAATTATATAAATATTTTTACAGTTGTTTTGACACAACAAAAGAAAAATATAAAAGTGTAAGACTTCAAGAATAGACGTACATTTTTGCAAGACACCCTACTGAGTGTTCATTACGATATTTTGAATCTATCTTTGTATTAAACTTTTTTTTTTCTATTTCAAACATATTTCAGCGACCCATGCAAATCCCTTCACTTAGTAATTAATTTCCTGACAATAATTTTTATTAAAAAATCACATATATGTGAATAGGTCTCATATGTTATATTGTTAAGGATCCGGTGCAACTTCTAACTTTTTTCGAAATGACGACACAGTTCTTGAGAAAACACAGGAGATTTATTTACAAATACTAATAACAGAGCAAGTAACAATTGCAAACATGCAGCAATTAATCGAATATCGTTAAACACTGTACATTACTCAGTACACCATGCATTTAAATCCAAAATACGTGAAAAGAACAAATTCGAAAATCACAGCGCTAGCGCTAATACATTCACAGACAGCAATGGAAAAACGGGATTAAACAGTTAGAAAGCAAAACTAACTCTCCTCTCGTAGTAAGTTACCTCTCTCTTGGCTCCCTTAAGGATTTTTCGCCTCCAGCTCATGTGATTCCTATTCCGGGCTGATGAGTGCCAAAAACGCACGAAACTGCAGTCCTTGGATGGAATAATTGAGCTGGTGGTGTATTTTAAGTAACTCTCCTCTCGTTCACAAGACGTCCGGCGTTTTATACCTAGCAAAGAAAGATCCAGAAAATCCTTCGACGTCCTACCAATATTTCGCATATTTTCTTTTTATTCATTCATGAATCTTATCAGACAAAAATGGGGGGGACCGTACACTGCATTCAAAAGTAAAGGGGATGTTTATTCATTATAAGAAAATATTTACAGGTTACGTTACTAAGATAATTTTAGATGAAAAATAATGGAATAAACGCAATATTTAGCCGGATTACGACAAATTAATCATAAAAATGATTATTATTTACTAAATTTGTAATAATATATTTTTATCTATATTTTTTTAAAATGAATGACTATTATAAGCCATGGGTTTGTAAAATTAGGGCTATCGGACACAAGGCGAGCCCAATGTTAGTTTTATCGCCGGGCCTTAATCCCTTACGACAGAATTTGAAAAATTATGTGTGAAAAATGCTATTTCTCCTAATACTGAAAAAAAGTGATGAATTTTCCATGAAGCTGCACACAACAAAATAGTGCTTAACACTTCTCATAAGACCAGCAGGGGAAAGGAAAACTGAGCCCTTCTGCACTTAAATTAAAGGTCTAGAAAACAGAGAAGTAAACTTTTCAGCAGGAATTCTGTTTTGCTCCGACATGAATTACCACTTTTTTAATGGCATACATTTAAAAAAAAATACAAAGGAATTTTTTGTTTTTTTACAGATGTGATCTTTTTTGAATCATCCTTTTTACTGTGATTTCACGTCTGCATAGATTTTCCAATGATTTTTTTTCGTTTTCCCAAAATGAATTCACTTTTTACATGAAACTTATGACTGCCTTTTATTTGTTATGTTCTTCCAGACGAAACGATACCGTTTTGAGCAAATAACATACGACAGTCAGAGTACAGAGACAGTCAAAAAAGTTTGTAAGTGTCAAAAATGAAAATTCAAGGAGAACAAAACGTTCCCCACTCGACAAATTCAGGAAAAACGTTTAATTTTTAAACCTGCTTAACTTTTTGAAAGTGAAAGTTTTTATAAGAATAATTTACTTCAGTTATTTCCTTTGAAAAAATAAAATGAATTTGAATATAGGCGTTTGTGCATTGATAAGTAACATTTAAAAGTATAACTTTAATAGCGACGGCGTCCCTGATTTGATTTTCACTACAATTTAATCAAATACAAATAACGATAAGAAAAGAAGTTTATGAATGCAAAAAAATGCCTAATGTTGACAAAACCTTTTTTTTTTTAATTTCAAATTTAGAGTAAGCCGATTTGGGCATACTTCCCCTAACTGTGCAAAGTTCTATACCCCATTACCGTCTTTAGAATCGAATCGTCCAAAATTCCATTCTTAGTGTGTGGTCAGGGCCGGATTTGGAAGTGTGGAGGTCCCGGGGCAACGAAGGAGTGGAGGCCCCTAATCAGGGTTCGAAAAGATCATCACATTTTCGAAAAGATCCAATACTTTGATATATATCTGAATATTTTAATATATATGTATATATCCAATATTTTCGATCAGCGCTTTGATAGTACATACATCCTCTGACCCGTGAAAGTTGGGATATTTTTAAAAAATTTTACTGTGGGGTGCCCCTTGGTTGAGGAGGCCCAGGGGCAGTAGTCCCCCCTTCCCTCCCCTAAATCCGGCCCTGTGTGTGGTTACGTTATGAAATAAATCTGTGTCTGTGAAAATTTCAGCTGTCTAGACTTAATAGTTTTGGTTTTGCGTTGATTATCGGAAAATCAACGCATTTGTCCTGACGGATAATCATTATCCATCAGGACAAGTTACTTTATACATATAGATAATAGTATCTTCCGTTTCTCTAGTTCTTTTTAATCACGACAATTGCAACACCAAAACTGCACTTTACAACTGGCCCCCATGGTTCAACCTAACCCTCTAATCAATGTACATACATCCTAAAAAATCGGAAACCGCGCCAAAACCTTTTCTATCCGACATCGAACTGGACGGGACTATCTAACTGATTTAAGCAGAATAATTTTTGAATTCAATTTTTTTCCACTGTTTTTCCAGTTACTTTTTCTCGGTTGACGTGAAGCCTTGGATCCCTAAATAGAAACACACTTTGATCCATGCACTGCGCACCGCTTTTGACTGCGATTGGTGCGGCCAGTCACGTGTGTTTAGTTCGCCATTTTGTGTCGTTGCCTGTGTGATTTCACTGTGTGGAATACTAGATATTTTCTCTTTGCTATTCGTATTTTTCATCAAACGCTATCTTTAATATGAAAATGCCTTGGTGTAGTGCATTAAGATGTTCTAACAGTTCCAAATTACTATATCGAAATACATTAAAAGATTATTTATGTATTTTAAATGTTTTCATCAATACTACTGTGAAATTTCAGATACTTTTTGAAACTTGTTGAAATTGTAATATTTTTCACTTTTCATCACACTGTCCGATGGTTTATTGATTTTCATGGGATAATAAGGACATTCACGAAAATCATCATAAATAGTTCCTTCAAATATTGTAAAGCTCAACTATGTATCGGCACCTAAAAAATTGCTAGCAGTAGTAAAATATTTGCCCTGGTTTTAAAACTCCCTTTTCTGAGTTTAAGATAAAAAAGCCGTCAAAATTTAAATATACTAATTATTTTATTTATTTTTAATGCAAATTTTCTATTATTTAGTTAGTTTCAAAATGTCTCAATGACTGTAGCAAAATATATTTTAAGAAAACGTCGTTTTGCTTTTAATTGTGTCATAACCATAAGTTTCAGTTTGTTGCCAAGTTAATTATTTATCTATTTTTCGCATAAAAATTAAGATATTAAAAGTATGAAATTATTCAGTAAAAAAATTAAGCTTCTTGGAGATTATTGTAACACGTAACTCAAGCCAAGTTATATAACTATGTGAAGATTTTTTATTTATTTATTTATTTACTTTTTTTTTTTTTTTTTTGCCCGGAAAAAATCTGTTTTCGTTTAATTTTTACTTTGATGTGAAAACCTTTTTATTATACAGAGGTTTTCCTTCATTATACAAGATAGGAATAATTCCGTTCCTGACAAATGCGGCCATTATAGACAGGTGGTCAACTTTACAGGTTTTACTGTATCTGTTAATTTATAAATTTCTTATTGTTATTTATAACAGTTCGTCACAGACGTAATCTGCACTCTTTTATTTGAATTCCTATTGGTATCAAATAATTCAATTATTATTATTTTTTTAATATTGATTTAAAACTGGTTAAAACATTTTATTATCAGTTTGTTGAATTTTCAGGAACTAGTAGTATCCTTGAAAATCTGATTTAAATGAAATGCATTTTTTGATGTCAAATCGTCATGAGAAACAAAAAAATGTTGGTAAAATGTAAAAAAAAAACTAACATGGAAGAGTCCTGCTGAAAACAAAATCTTATTAGTTAAAACCAAAAGAATTTTTTCAATTTTTTAGATGTGAATAATTTTCTATAAGAAGACTACACACATTTGTATTATAAATGATACTGCTTTGCATGAATAAGTTCAAACTGTGGCCCAAGTTATAAGCAATTTATGACATAGTTAATTTAGCTCACTACTGTTCTACTCAGTCGTGGATTTAAGGGGGGGAGGCCCGTACCCCCCCCTGAAAAGGGAGAATTTATTTAACTATTTGATTCACTATTTTTTAATTGACTTCTCCACAGCATTTTTATACAGTTAATTAAACAGAACACAAAACACACATAGAACATATTTTGAATAATAGCATTTTTGTTTGCTAAAGAAGTCATACTGGAGTCCCAGAGTGGCAGTATACATTTATACATTTAACTCGCTGGTTTTTAATTCAAGGGAACGTAATATCGCGATTCGTCCATTAATTTTTCTTTGATGGAATCAATAACTAACATTCTTCAAAAGTTGTGTAGGCGTCCCTGAAAGAATTATTTTGATCCAGGAAGCTATTTGCTAAATAATAGCTCTTTCTTTCTCTGCTTATAAAAGATACAAAATGAAAGAAATCATATCGTACATTCTTGGGAAAACCATGATATTAATGGACACCGTATGTAAAATGAATATATTACCTCAACTATCACACATGGCTTCAAGAACAATCAGCAACTGCTTTGAAATCCACACAGAAATTGTCCTGAAATTTTCAATAAACTTCTATGTTTAATATCTATGATTTTCTTAATTGAATAATATTTTACAATGAAAATACTATAAAATAATTTTAAAAACTCAAATGAGATATGGGTATATTTTTTTTATTGAATAACCTTGTCCTCGTGTTATAATCATTACGACATTGTTCCTAAAATTTAAAACGGCTCATTGTATAGCATTTCGGTAACATTATATTTGGTTTACTATTTAATTGGCTTGAAACGTTAAAGATATTTTACGTCCACATTCAAAGTATATTGATACATAATATGTATGTACTTAGAAGTGAATCATTAGTTTAAGGCATCCTAAAAAAAAAAAAAAAAAAAAGACATTTTAAAATAAAGTAATGAAAACTTTGTTATGAAACATCGTATGTGGCAGGGGGGCAGGAGGAGGTGCTGTTCAATTTCCGGGGCCCCTCCAAGAGATTTTTTTGTATCCGCCGCTGGTTCTACAACAGCAGCTTTCTAATAATAAAACGCATATTTAAAACACTTCAAGCAATTTGTAACTCAGAAGGTCCATATGGAGGGAAAAAATTACTCTTAAAAATGGTCGAAAATTTCTTCAAAACACCTTTTTACTAATATTCGGTTTAATAATAAAAAAATATTTTACTAAGGTAAAATTCAAAATTTTTTCATGTATACTGTCAGTTACATAGTTACGATTAAAAATCTGTAAACATTCGTTGATAAAAAGATACTTTTCAATGAGCGAAACTCTGTATTTTTCTACTGTTGAGATAGGGAGAAAAAAGGGGGACGATACAAAATGGCGGACGCTGGAAGATGTCGCTGCCACGAAGAAGGGGTTTTAGGTTGACGGACAAAACTTTCCCCTGAGTCGATCGGCAGCGTGTTTGCCGCATTGGGAGTAGGATTTGGCATGCATGGCGATGACTGTTTCTGATTCGTGTTTTTGGTCACGTGATAGCTGAGAAGGTTTGCGTTCGATTACAGTTCCGCTCTGCATCCAGACCTTCGCATTGTTTCGAAATCACATTCATTAGTTTAGCATTTTATATTTTCCTGCAGGTTAAACTTTTTAATGTAAACAATGCTCCCAAATAGATATTTCTAAGGGAAAAAAAGATAGAGAAATTATTTTCCAATACAATGTATTTATTATTGTTCTTTTCTTTATTAGACTTTATCATTAAAATGATCAAGTGGCATATGGATCCACACAGGAATATAACACGGAATAAATCACGTAGGAAATGTCATACACTGAGTGTTTTTTTTTCCCCTCTCTATCAATTCTGAAATTTTAATCCTGCAAATTATCTTTACTTCAGGTATACAATGGTATGCAAGAATTAAGGACGAGACGGTTTTTTCCATATAACTTTGTACAAAAGCTTTCCAAATCAACACATTTAATACCGTAGGATCCCCAATACGTAAGGACATGTGTAATGTAAGCAACACTTACTAAAAGCGAAACCAGAGGGATAAAAAGAAGCTTTATTGAAAAAGTAGCATGGAGCGCAATGCGACTGAAGGCCGAAACATCCCTGTGATGGGTGTCCAGCAAGAAACATCCGGTCTTTAGCAGGGGATATGGTCTCCCCCGACGGCTAGGCAGGTTTCACAGCGTGTGCCCATGCTGAGAATGAGGGTGTCAATGAGTTGTTGAGGCATTGCTGCCCATTCGTCTTGCAGCGCCAATCGAAGCTCCCGAATCGTTACTGGTGGTAAGGAACGAGCTTCCAAGCGTCTGCCTAGAAAATCCCATGCATGCTCGATGGGATTGAGATCCGGAGATCGTGCCGGCCAATCCATACGTTCAATATCCTCACTCTCTAAGAGCTGTTCGGCAGCTACTGTGCGATGACACGGTGCATTGTCGTCCATTAAAAGGAACTGTGGACCCATAGCGCCTCTGAAAAGACGCACATATGAAAGAAGAATCTCGTTACAATAACGGGTCCCGTTGACTGAACCTGCGTCGAAGATGTGAAGGTCTGTACGACTACCAAGCATGATGCCTCCCCAAACAAGAACACCGCGACCTCCATACCTGTCCCTTTCAATGATGTTCGAGGGATGATTGCGGCTTCCCCGCTCTCTTCAGATGAGTATGCGATGAGAATCGCTACTCAGACTGAATCTGCTCTCATCTGTAAAGAGTACTCGTCCCCATTCATTGTCTCTCCAATTCCGGTGTTCCCGGCACCACAGAGAACGCCTTCTCCGATGGGCAGGCGTTAGAGTTACTCACCGTATAGGTCGTCGTGCAAACAGACCACCACCGTGCAGTCTTCTGGCCACGGTAAAACGCGATATCCGTCGTCCAGTCGTGTGTCTAGCGATTTCTCCCGCTGTCTGCCGCCTGTTTCTTCTGGCCTGTAAGACAATATACCGGTCATCTGTGGGTGTGGTTCCTCGTGGACGACCACTACTGAACCCCCGGATAGCTGTTCCTGTAGTTTGAAATTGTCTCCAAAGTCGTGAAACGATGCTGTGAGCATCTCCGAACTCTGCAGCCACACTTGTCACACTGCGGCTTTCCTCCAACTTCCCAATGATTCGACCTCGGGTAAAAGCATCCAGATGTCGTGTAGCAGATTGATTATTCGCCATTTCTCGCTGAGGCAGCAACTCGGTGTGATTTTAACTGCTATACGGCGTGCAATCTCTTTGCCAGAAATACTGATCTTACACCGACAACATGCTTTATACTACTCAGACACTCCCCCATTATGTCTGCCTGCATATCTGCGCATGTGCTACCGTACATCACCTTACTTAATCTCCTGATTGGTCTTTCTGTCCGCTCTGCCTCTTCGTTCAGCTGATATGCTAATTTTTCGACTTCGTCCTTAATTTTTGCAGACCAGTGTACAATCTGAGTTTGGATGATACCGGACCTACTGTCAGGGTTCGAATGGTGGAATCGAAACGACTTTTAGAATTTAATGAGCTCTTTAAATGTCAAGATGCGTATCATGAAAACACATTCATGCGCATACATTTTCATGTTTTTTTTTTTTTTCAAATTGAGTTTTTTTTCTTTTTTTACGACTTCTCCCCCCTCCCCTCTCCAGGAGAAATTTGGATTGGTAATCCTAAATGTTATTAGATCTTGCAAAACTAGCCACTGTTAAAATCTTAAATTATTTTCCGTATGTGCAAGTTATTCAGACAAAGCATATTAAGTTCATTTGTATTTCTCCTGTTTAAAAGTCGCCTTTAATACAAAAAAATATTTTTTCTTTTTTAATTTTTAGGCATAGAACAACCGTTCTCATTTCATAATCAGTAAAAAAACAAAAGCAATTAAAATAAATTAAAAAAAAAAACAAAAAACAAATAAGAGATCTAAAAAGAAACAATTTCTCTAACAGCCGCCCTCCCCCCCCCCTTCTTTGTTTACAATTTCGGAATAATGACTACAGGGGCCCTGAGAAAGGGTTTGGCCTCGGTAACGTAATTTTGCTCTGAGTATGACTACAGAGAATGCAGTTTCGCCACCTCTATTTATATATTTATCTGCATGAAATGGAAAAATTTGTTTTTATGTAATTATGTTTACAACGTCATGGTAAAAGAAATAATAATGATTCATGTAAAAGAATCGTTCCTCATTGCAACTAACAAAACACACGAAATTTAGTAGTGCTTATTATTTAATTAAGTTCTTTTTTTCTCATGTTAAAACCGTCACAAACCTAAGAAAAAAAAACAATAGTTTATATGTTTAGATTAAACTAATTATTAATGAACTTTAAATTTACATTTGTAAAATTAGTGTCATTAACTGATGTACAGCTATCGCAGCACAGAAATTAGTTTGATTTCCAATGACAAAGCGAAAAGAAGCCCGTAAAATAATCGCCCCATCTTGTGTACAGTCTGGAATACTTTCGTTTCTCTGAGGCGGCGCTATCCGGAAAAAGCACATTGCTTCACCGTTCTGCCGGGGTGAGCGGTGAGATCCATTCATTTAACATTATCCGGAACCTCTTCGTCATGTAACGGGGTTCCCATCGAGCAAGATTGGGCAATGTACAAGTCATAAATGAGCACAGCTCTGTTATATATTTATAATATATGTAGTAAATAATCGTAGTGGTAGCTAAAAATCCGCACACTTTGAGACTACTGAACAGTAATTATTATAACCTGAATTAGTTTTTATGAGCAAAAGTGCTTAAAGTTAAACAATAAAATTACAGAACACATATATCAAATCCAAAAGAAATTGTCAAAGTAAATGAATATGATTTCATCGAAAACCGTTCAAAATCATTGCATCAATGCTCAAAGCATTTAGAGTAAAATAATACGGTAATAACATACAAATATTCAGTCTAAAAGAAATTTCCGAAAAAAAAAAAAAAAAGAAAAAGAAAAAAAGAAAAGGAAAAAAAAAACCAAAATTTAAAATGCTATAGAATATATAAATACGATAAGATTTACAGTCTTTAGAACAATTAAATATAAAGAAAATATATAAATTGCTTTGATTAAACGGAAAATTAGACCCGGTAGAAATAAACTATATTAATGTATGCGAAGACACAGACACGTTTATTACTATTTTTTCCGCGAATTTAAATGAAAACGCTGGTAAGAATCTCTTGAATCGCTTCTGCCAATCCCAAAATGAATAGAACTGACATCAAGGCATGCAAAGTGATTATTGTAAACAATTTTGGTGGCCCAACAGAAACAATCAAGTACTAAAAGCAGTTATATCACATTTTAACCAATGTTTTTTTCATACAACCGATTCTTAACAGACAGTCATTCTGTTCAGGCACACCATCAAACACTCTATGCCAGTAGTTCCATCCCTACACTCATTCCTCTCTCTTCCATCTAAAAAACATGTCATTTAAAGAAAAAAGCGTGAGCAAGAAACTTTCACAGATGTAACTTCTAGCAAATACTTTCTAACTATAGCTTGTTTTGTTTTCCCGAAATTCTTCATCAGTTCGTTCTTAAACTGACCTCAACAAGGTAAATATTTGTAAACGGAAAAATAGTTTAGAAATTGTGAATTCAAGAAAGTTGCATTTTTTGTAATGAAAGTAGTTTTAGTATCAATTGCTATATGTAATACGTGATTTTTTTTTAAATGGCTAATCGATATATCCTTACATAAATGTTTGAAAGAAATTTTAAAAAATTTCACTTTTTTCAAATACATAAACTAATTTAAACTAAAAATAAAGCAACAAAATTTAAAAAAATATGTAATATATCAATTAAAAGTATTATAAAAAGCATTAAAATTTTTTTTAATTACCCCGAAAATGTCTTTAAATAATTTCTTATAGGCAATATGATATACAGTGCCACGTTTGAAAAATTATGATTTTTTTGATGAGCTATTAAAAAGTGCTGTTTTAACATGTAAATCGGATTTCCAATAACTTTAATAAAGATATTCGCTTCAAATAAAGCTTAAAACACACTAACACTTAATAAAAAATAATAAATTTACAGTTGTTAAATTATAAATGAAAAAACTAACCTTATTACCACTTTCTCTTCCATTCTCCCTTCAATTATTCAGAAATAGAATTCTTACAAATTGACAAACTTTTTATAGAACAACAACAAACACTTCTGAAACACTATCGATAAATCTCTCATGTTAAACTAATGGTTTATTACTGTTAGTAAATAACTGTTAAACCCTTTATTTAAGACAGAATTTTAAAGCTCCTCTATATTCAAAATTGAATAAAGTACATTATGGGGATGGAATGCCACCAATACTTTAAATATAGTGCAAATACACCCCAATCTATATAATATTTTTTATCACTTGGGGTTTCATTCAGTTGTAGTTCTTCATGCTCATAGAAGGATCTATAACGCCCTAACAATCGCTGAAAATTATTGGAACAGATGGCGCCACATGGCCTATGTTTTGCACATGCCCTAAAAACGTTTGAGGATCTGATCTCCACGCGTGACAATCATGCGAAACTGCAGATTTACTTCCTCCCAGTGAACATAAAATTGCCACTACCATGTTCGATTATCAGTACGTACGATGTGCAACGGATTAAATGTCATGAAAACATATTTTTCATCCACTAGAAATGTGTAAAAGAATTTTAATTATCAAAAATTAATTAATTCATTGCACATTCCTTCAATACATAAATGCAACCCATATAGTTCTATTTATTAGTGAATTTGTGCAAGAAGTAAATATTTTTAAAATTCTCAGTAATTTATCTGAGTGACTTTCGAAAAGTAAAAAAAAAAAAAAAAAAGAAACCTGCTCTCATACTTTAAGCAGGAGTGCACACTTAGGGGGGTCCTGGAGCCGGCTGTGCTCTTGAAATTTTTAGGGGGGATTGTTTTGAGGGATATTTTTGACTATTTCGGGGGGCAAAGGGGTGGGGTACACCCTTGCTCTTATGGGGGGGGGCATTGGTATTCTAAAAGTTCAATGTAATTAGAAGCATTAATTTGTCAAAGAAAATAAATTTTTACAGCAATAGCTTAACAAAAAAAAAAAAAAAAAGAATGGAAGAAAGAAAAAAGTGGTATCCATTTAAAGCCAAGAAAAATAAAGACAGGGAATGACACTGCATCGATATAAATGTAGCCAATTAACGTCAAAAGTTCGGGGGGGAGGGGAAGGTAGCAAAGGTAACAGTTGTCTAGCGGGTCTAACGCAATCTGAAGTATATCGTTCACGGCCTTATTCGCAATCGTGTAGTATAATCCTCCAATGTTACCACGGTTGAAGATAATCCACTGATTTGGTACTCACCATCGCAAATGGAAGATTATCTAGGAAAAAAAATCAGCGGATTATAGCCTCGAAACTTAGCCACCGTTTTGGAGGTTTAATTCTGCGATTATACTCTCTAACACATAATTTATACATCTCCTTGTTATTTATAAACAGCAATGGCACCTGAATTATCGGAAAACTTATGTGATTTTCTGTTTTCACTGCTTATGAAGAAAGTAGCTGACAGGTAGGATGCTTTGAAAATGTACTTTTAATATTCGCAATGTTATATTTTTGACCAAAGTTTTTATTACTAATTTCATAGTCATGCTATTTTTTATTCCTACTAGAAGTGTAAAATGTCAACAAAATGTACTTTGCATTTAATTTATGAACTTTAGAAAGAGAGATACGTCTTTACAGAGATATTACTTTCCATTTTTAAATTATTATTCAGAAAAATATATCTGTTTGTATTGAGTACTTTGCAAATTCTCTCCTATATTTTTTCCCCTTTCTGCTGGATTCATACCCTTGATTAGTCAAGATCTTCGGAAAGAAATGTTCATTTTTTTTTTTTTTTTTTTTTGAAAAGTTCTTTTAAGTTTCACACTCAGTTTTTCCCTCCTCTTTTTTCTCTAAATTTAATGTTTTACCCAAAAAACTTGCTTGTAATTCTTCCCATGTATCTGTATGCAAAGGCAAAATCTGCATTGTCATCTCTGTAAATCTGTAAACTATAGAAACATATAGCTATCCAAAGTAAACCCAATGATGGTTCTGCCATTGAGTACTTTTTAATTATGATTCAGCATTTTCATGAAGATAACACCCAGTAGCGTCAATAATGGCTACTCAAATAAGTTTTTTTAAAAAAAGGTATTGGTTGCGACTTTAAAATCTTAATTTAATGCGTTTTATAGCTGCAGTGCTGGCATAAAGTTAGTTTTTGCTTTGTGCAGGCATACAAATGATATACCCAGTACGGCTGACCGATGCACCTCAAAAGACCGGTGTGCATCCTACATCATTTAAACTCGTTGAAACATTTTCTCCAAACCAAGGCTTTGATCTATACTTCATCGACTACAAACAGTGGCGGATACAGCCGGCGGGCAGCAGGGCATTTGCCCGGTGGGCCGGTCATGCTTCGTGCCGACCAACTAACAGCAAAGTCTTTCGGACCTGTCTACTAACAGCAAAATAAATTTTGCGCGCATGTGTTTAGAATAACGCAAATTCGCAAAACACAGCCTCAGCTCATCTTTATGCATGGGTTAAAGCTTGCAAGCTTGCTGGTGGAGGGAGGCAGCGCCGTCACCAAGGGGGGGGGGGGATTTCTAAAATGGGGCTGCCCAGGGCCTGATTACCACACAGGCTGACTAGGTCTAGGTCTGGGCCCCATGTTCCGAAGTGATCCCAAATGTTTAACAGAATTATGCATAGCATTGCAACGATATGAGAAATACATGTATTTTTTAAAAATTATAAAATATGACTCTTTAATTGGGAAAAAACTTCTTTAAAGGGGGATTTTTAATCATTCTGCCAGTAACGAATTTACTTGGTCACGATTATGAGGGTGCCCAAAGGGGATTCATAAATGTACATAAGTGATTTATACATAGTTGTGTGATTAGACAAAGAGGCCCCCAAAAGTTCTGTGCTTTAAAAATATAAATCAAACACTGCACAGTGTTCAGGTTGTCTCCAAATTAATATCGGCCTAGGGCCTAACTTTTAGTTAGTCGGACCCTGGGGCTGCCAATATGTTATTAGTGTTGTAATGAAAAATAAATGCATAAATTAAAAAAAAAAAATTAATTTGAATTTTGTCATCTAGAATTCAAATTATGTTTTTCGCAATCACGAGTGTGTGTTTGTATGTGTGTGTGTGGGGGGGGGGGGGGTATGTGTATGTGTGTAGGCATGTGTGTTTGTGTCAGTGTGCAGTCATGAGTGTGTGGGTAGTTGTGTGTATGAGTGTTTGTGTGCGTGGGGGCGGGGTATGTGTATGTGTGTGTAAGCATATGTGTTCGTGTCTGTGTGCAGGCATGAATGTGTATTTGTGTATACATAAAAAGTAGTCGAAAACTTTGTACTGCATAGTGAATAAAATATGACAAACGTATATAAAGTACAAATTCAAAATGAAAAAAGGTTAAAAAACCAGCAAACAGCTGTTTCGGCACTCTAAAATACAAGTGCCATCATCAGTGCAAATAAAAACGAAGACAGGTTCAACCCGACTAAAACACAGTCGAGGCGAACATACTAGAATAGATGTTCGCCTCGACTGTGTTTCAGTCGGGTTGAACCTGTCTTCGTTTTTATTTGCACTGATGATGGCACTTGTATTTTAGAGTGCCGAAACAGCTGTTTGCTGGTTTTTTAACCTTTTTTCATTTTGAATTTGTACTTTATATACGTTGTCATATTTTATTCACTGTGTATTTGTGTGTATGTGTAGGTGTCTGTATGTATGAGTGTGTGTATGTGTTTGTGTACGTGTGTAGGGCTATGTGTGTGTATGGTGGTGTTTGTGTATGTGTGTATATGTTTGTGTGTAGGTGCGTGTGTGTGTAGGATATGGACGCAACCTGGAGACGGTTTTCGCTAGAGGAGCAGCATCGTGAGGCCGGCCGACGCGACGGGTGGTGCTGGCAGAGGGTGGCGCCGCGCCGGTGGGAAAAATGATAGCACGCCAAAAACAGTCAAATGAAAGCAATAAGCAATCGTGATTGCTCAAAAAAAAAAAAAAAAAAAAAAGGGAAACCTGAGCGGTCGTAGAAAATTAAAATACTTTTGGTCTCTTTGATGCTTTTATTTATAAATGACAATTCACAATTGCTACAAAATGCAACTTACAACAAGGACTGACGTGAGGTCATGTCAGCTTAAATGGAGAATAGGGGCCTGGCTCGGAATTGAACTCGTTCAGAGGGTAAAATATCTTAATGGTGAAAGGTGTAGAAGGGGGCCTGTGAAAAAATTGACCTATGTCATTTTTTTTCCCTGATCCGCTTTTGCTCTCAGCGACCCTGTTTGTAACAATTGGAATAAAAGTGAATAAATATTTTTTTCCGTAAAATTATTTAAAAAATGCAATCTTAAAATACTATTGAGGAGCATGAAAGACTCTAGATTATTAAGATTATCAAATCAAAAGCCAAAGGCCGCCGAAATGTGAATTTCAAACATTTTTTGACGAAACATAAAGTATTCTGTATGCTGTACAAACTCACGGTTTTGGACCCCTCAGTTTAAAAAGAAAATAAGTTGATAAAAACCAATGTCGAAAGAATTCCGTAGTCCCCAGAACTCCTCCTCCCCCGCCCTCCTAATATCATCGAAGATCGTGTAAAATTAAAATTTTCGGGCTTCAATTTTGAATAACTTCATAAGAAAACAGCCAAATCCACTCCCACCATAACATGGAATTCCAGTTTCGAAAATTTGCTGGAGGAAAGTACTCGAACCTCTCCCATTTTCTTAACATTACCAAAGATGGTCTAAAAATGTGTTTTTAAATTAACAGTATCGAAAATTTTCCGAGAAAGCGCACCGTCCCCTCCTCTCTCTCGGCAACATCAATGAAGAAAGTTTTAAATCTGGTTTTTAGTGCTTCAATTTCGAAAATTTTCCGGGGTGAATCTCCTGAAAACTCTTTCTCCTAACATCACTGAAGATCAGCAAAAATTTCGTTTTTGGAACTTAACTTTCGAGTAACTGCCAGTGCACTAGTCTTTACCAAAAAAGGCTTTTAAAACTTCAATTTAAAAATTTTCTGGTGGATGGCCTCGGAATCTATCTGGACTTAGATTCCGAGGCCATCCACCAGAAAATTTTTAAATTCCAAAGATCTTCTAAAACTGCGTTTTCAGAGCTAATACTTTTTTAAAAATTTCAGAGGAGAGCCTCCGGAACCGCTCTTCATACCATATACTCGAATATAATTTAAAATTCTGTTTTTGGATTTCCACTTCCGAAAAATTGCAGCAGGAGAAACCCTGAACCTACGCTCCCCTAACATCACCAAATATTGTCTAAAGATGAGTTATTAAGACTACAATTTTGAACATTTTCCGGGGGAGAGGCCCCCGGACCCCCTATTTCAAACTCAATGTTAATCTTTCCATTAAGTTTATATTGCTAGTACTTTAATGACTCCCAGAAGTCAGAAAGCTAAGTCCTCATATTTAAGGGATATCCCAATCGTTAAGTAAAATTTAATATCTATAAGAGCTTTGGGGCCGCTACATCTCGTAAGCCAGGGCCGATTTTTTCAACCAATCCGCCACTGACTACAAATCCGCGCATTGATGAACAGACACCGGTATACGATAGTTACCGTTTGAATCTCTTGTCTCAAATCACTGGGAGAAGCAGGGGCGCCTCGATGGGAGGTCGCTGTGTGTGTGTGACCTGCCAAAAATGTTCTTAGTCGAAAATATTTTCTGACAATTTGGTAAATTTGAAGACTGCTCTCTCTTATTTTTTAAAATAATGATAAATATGTTTCTGTTCATGCTGATGTTTATCATTCGGTAAAGTTCAGAGTATCATTCGGCAAATTAAAAAATCGCCCCTCCCAAACATTTGAGTACAGGGCTCTCTGTGTGTAAGTATCATAAACGAACTAAGAGCCTACACTTCCCCCAAAACTTGCAGGAAACGCAATGTTTTATTTATAGCTCTTAACAGAAAATATATTGATGAACTAAGTTTATCGTATAGTCACTCACCAAATCAAAAAGAAAGCAGTACTGAAATCGCAAAATAGCAACAAAGCTTACATACACGAATTTTGGTTCTTCTAGTTACACCTTTTTTAAATAAAAAAACATGAGCATATTTCTATAAGCTCACATCTCTTTACATAAAAACAGGTTCACTGTAATTTCAAAACAGATGTCTGTAATATTTATTGCTACGTTGCACTTTCAACGCTATTTTTATAATAATAATAATAATAATAATAATTTTTTTTTTTTTTTTTTGACAATTTCTAGCTAATGCTAGAATCTGTTTGTACTATTTATTATTTAATCTATTTTTTTTTTAAATTTAAACAAGCAATTATAAGTGAAGCTCTAAAAAAAATGTAAATTGTAATTCGTCGTAACATGTAGGAATTTCAACGATGTTGAAATTCCTTTTTAATTTCAACAATGTTGAAATTCCTACATTGCCCAGCCATAATTCCTAGGGCCGCGGAGAGCCAAGGTAAACTCCTTGTCAGTTTGGTCTCTGTGTCCCCCCACCCACTTTAAAGTAATTAAATTTGTTCTTCACCGGTTTGGAGGCGGGTCCTCTAGTTTCCAACTAGTCTGACTAGCCTCTTGTTGGCCCTTGGTATACCCAGGGGCGTAGCTAGGCTGGCGCGAAGGGGGCGGTCCGCCCCGGGCGGCACTTTTCGAGGAGCGGCAAATTAACCTGTTTGATGTAGAAAAAAAATAAACGTAATTTTCAAATAAGGAAATTATGGTTGAAATCTGTTACTGCAGACAAAATGAAAATCTTCGAATTGTAAGACTTTTGAATCACTACCAAATTAAAATTACTTTTATACAATACTTTCTGCTTTCATTAACTTTCAAAAGTCTTTCTTGATAGCATGTCAGTGCAATTCCTTGTTTCTTTTTTCTGAGGGGGCGGCATAGGACAGTCATGGAACCAATGTTCTTTTAGACTGTAGAAGTTAACTCCAAAAGGAAGAAAAGAATGAAGTTTTCCAATTTTCGTTAAAGGGAGAGTTAACACTGGATTTTAAAAGTTTCTTAAAAACCTCCTAGTGAAACTTTTTTTTTTTTTTAAATCTTCAGGAAAATGGTGACAAGAGTAAGAAAGGGAGGGGGAGGTGAAAAACGGTACACAATTTATTGCTTACCACAGGGGTGACTTTTTATGTTGCAATGTTTACCTTGATTTCTCATTCATTTTAAGAGCTCTCCATTTCAAAAGAAGTAAAAAGGATTTCTGTTTCCTCGCTTTCGGGAGTATAAAATCTATCCGACAACTTTGGATCACATGTTAGTCTATTCCTTATGAAAGGTAAGCGAATTTCATTCAACATTTAGTTTGGTCCCTCAATTTGGCCAAGCATAGTCTAAAATTGTCTTTTAGAGCATTCAGTTTCAAATAATTCCAGTTGGGAACCTCTCCCACCTCCACTCTGTAGTCTAACTGCGTGAAAGATAGTTTCAAAATGTTTTTAGGAGCGAGAGCTCTCGAATCTTTCATCTCTTTTCCTGATACCGCCAAAGATAGCTTAGAAATACGGTTTTAGACCTCAATGTTTAAAAATTTCTGAACGGAGCCCCGAAACCTGTCTTTAGCTCTAACGTAGCAAACACAGCCAAAAAATACATATTTAGGACTTGAATTCTGAAATCTTTCCTTCAGAAAACTCGTACCCATTCTTCTAAAGGTTCGACATATAGCCTAAAATTACGTTTTTAAAGCTCTGATACTTCAATATCAATTTTTGAGAACATCATTTAAACTTTGACTATGCCTTATTTCCTAACGTGATGAAAGATAGCTTAAAACACGTTTTTAGGACTTCAGTATCGGAATTTTCCCGAGAAAGATACTTTAACTTCCCCTCCCCTCTCCTCATCTAACGTCTCCACGGATTAAAACTGCGTTTTGGAAATTTCAATTATGAAAAATTTCCGAGGAAGGAAAGCCGAACTCCTCAGACCTTTCCCCAACGTGCCCAAAGATAGCCCAAAATTACGCTCCTAGAAATTTGCGTGAGTCAAAAACATCAATTTGCATTAATAACAACACAAAAATAACCCCCAAATGTACTAACTGTGGTGCTCAACACTGCAAATTATTCAAATTGTCCAACTAGACTGGCAATTATTGAAAAAACTTAGATCAAGAAAAATCAAAGCAACAAAAATGAAAACACTATTCCCAGGACGTTAGAAAATATTCAAACTGAAAATTCTAACAAATAAAAGTTCCAAACATTCCAGAAAATCCACTACTACAAACCCTTTCAACCACTATCAAAACAATAATACAAGAACTTGGAAGAATGAATGTAATTCCAAGTTCTAAAATCACTCCTACACTACCATACTAGGATTTCCTACCCTATGGTGGCCTGACTATTCACTTTAATTACCATTAGTAATAAAATATTTTCATTTAATTATTATCGTTCGTATTAACCGCAAATGTACGGCAGACCGTAATATTTCTTCAATCAATATTTGAGAGCGAGAATTTTTAAAATGTCAAAATAGTTATTAAAAATTATAGTACCTACCATTTTTTGATTTCTACAACTTTATTGTGTGTTACATGAGTTATTTACAAAAGTAACACCTTGAGCATGTAAAACATACGCAATGTGTGTATAATTACATACATATGGGGGAGGTTGGTATACAATGTGATACGAATATCAAATACGGTTTCCGATGTGAAAAAAGTTGGAAACCACTGTTCTGAAGCATTTTTGCTCATTCGAATTTTAGACTCAGCAACACAGATGTCAAACTTTTAAACAGTGTAAACGATCTTAGTATGCTTTTAGAGACAAAAAAAAGACTCATGAAAACTCTATTCTTTTAAGAAAATACTATTTGTTTTTCCATTGTGTCCATCATTGGCAACATCGTTTTTTCTTTCTCCAAAAATAAAAAAAAAAGAAAAAAATAATATTGCAACCAGCCAAAAAATTTTATGAAAGTAGTATTAGTATAAAATGATCGACTCCTAAGTAACGTCATCCACGACATCCGTTCTATAAATGCGTACTGTCCTCAGAGATGTGTACGCACGATACCGCTGTGCAATCCCCGTCCCTTCCGATCTCCCACGAGCAGTTGGAGCTACGAATAGGTGGGTGGAGCTTCTGTTTCTCCTTCCCGTGCGCAGCTCGACCGCGCAGGATTGAAGTGTGTGCGATCTGATTCCTAAACTATTGCCATATGCGTGCCAAACTGGCGATAAAGTTAGGCAGAAGGGAATAGGCTGTGGCAATTGCGCCGGTAACCTGTTCTATAGCTCCCCAGCTATTGCGCCGGCATAGCCTCAGGCGTTCATGTTCCCGGCGCAATAGCAGCAGGGCTATTGAGCCAGCAATTTTTAAGGTGTAATAGCAGCAGGGCTATTGAGCCAACAATTTTTAAGGCGTAATAGCAGCAGGGCTATTGAGCCAGCAATTTTTAAGACGTAATAGCCACTGGGCTATTGAGCCAGCAATTTTTAAGGCGTAATAGCCAACAAGCTATTGAGCCTTGATTTCGGATTATTATATCCCAGAGGTGACCACCTAAGGGGGAACATGGCGCAGACTGCGCCATTGAAATTTTTAGGGGAGGCTGATGAGGGGTATTTTTCTCACTTTAAGGGGAATTTTGCATTTCGTGGGGGGAATTTAGGGGGATGCGCCCTTGTCCTTGGTGCTGGTTTTGCGTAAAGTCAGGGGTGCCCACTTAAGCAGGGAGGGGTCATGGCGCAAACTGTGACATTGAAATTTTTATGAGGGCTTTGAGGGATATATTTTTCTCACTTAAAGGGGCTCTTTCATTCGGGGGGGGGGGGGGGGGGGGAGATCTTCGCGAAATTTAAGGGGATGCGCCCTTGTCCTTGGGGCTGATTTCGTGGTAAAGTCAGGGGTGCCCACCTAAGCAGGGGGGGGGGGGATGGCGCAGACTGTGACATTGAAATTTTTATGGGGGCTTTGAGGGATATTTTTCTCACTTTAAGGGGGCTCTTGCATTTCGGGGGGGGGGGGATTTAGGGTGATGTGCCTTTGTCCTTGGGGCTGGTTTTGGGGTAAAGTCAGGGGTGTTCATCTAAGCGGCGGGGGGCATGGCGCCGACAGCGCCATTTAAATTTTAGGGGGGTTTGAAGAAACTGAAACTCCTTACCAACCATGCGAATGCATGCAAGTGCTTCTCGCGGGACAGGAAGGTGAGTCTCTACTCTCTAGTTTCGTAGGCCGGTTCCCGGCTACAGAGCCGACACCACGCCACAGTCAAGGGGTTTACCCACGATGAAACCAAACAATTTTCCCCGCCTGGCCGCCGGGTAGTGGGTATAGACCTACCACCGTTGCGGACGGGGGAGGGGGGGGGGGTTTGAAGAGTATTTTTCTCACTTTAAGGGGTGTCTTAGTAAGGGGTCTCTTGATGCATTTCGGCTGAAGTCTTTGTGATATTTAAGAGGACGCGCCCTTGTGCTTGGGGTTGATTTTGGGTTATAGTCAGGGTGCCCACATAAGCGGGGGGGGGGGGGGGGGGCATGGCACAGACTGCCATATTGAAATTTTAAGGGGGGTTTGTAGGGTATTTTTCTCACTTTAAGGGGGCTCTTGATGCATTTCCGCGGGTAGTCTCTTCGCGAAATTTAAGAGGATGCGCCCTCGTCCTTGGGGCTGATTTTGGGGTAAAGTCAGGGTGCCCACTTAAGTGGAGGGGGGGGGGGGCATAGCGCAAACTGCGCCATTAAAATTTTTAGGGGGTAGAGGTTTTTTTTCCCACTTTAAGGGGACTCTTGCATTTCAAGGGGGTCTTCGCGAAATTTAAGGGGATGTCCCTTGTCCTCGGGGCTGATTTTGGCGTAAAGTCAGGGGTGCCCACCTTAGCGGGGGGAGGGCATGGTGCAGACTGTGACATTGAAATTTTTATGATGGGGTTTGAGGGGTATTGTTTTTATTTTAAGGGGGCTCTTGCATTTCGGGGGGTTTTAGTGGGATGAACTCTTGTCTTTGGGGCTGGTTTTGGGGTAAAGTCAGGTGTGTCCACCTAAGCGGGGGGGGGGGGGAGGGAGAGGCGCTTGGCATAGACTGCGCCACTGAAATTTTAAGGGGGGTTGAGGGGTATTTTTCTCACTTTAAGTGGGCTCTTGCATGTCAAGGGGGGGGGGGACTTCGCGAAATTTAAGGAGATGCCCCCTTGTCCTTGGGGCTGATTTTGGCGTAAAGACAGGGGTGCCCACCTAAGTGGGAGATGGGCATGTCGCAGACTGCGCCATTGAAATTTTTCGGAAGGAGTTCAGGGATATTTTTGTCAATTTCAGAGGGGGGAGGGCTCTTACATTTCTAGGGGGCTTCGCGAAATTTAGGGAGATACGCCCTTGTCAATAGGGGGTGTGGGCACCCCATATATCTATTATAGTGAAAAAATTAAAATTGGTTTCGTTTATTGCAAAGGAGCTTTTTATGAGAATTCAACATCTGTATCTGTTTTCAATTCAATTTGAGTTTTCTCGAGTGGGATGGAGTTAAGGCAGTCACATTTATGGAAAACTTTGTAAATTACTTATCTCTTGTTGTCTTAAAAATTAATCCGTCTGTTTCAGGGCTACGGAGTCGTAGTTGGGCTGATTTTGGGATAAAGTCAAGGGTGCCCACCTATATGTGGGGGAGGGGGGTCATGGCGTTAACTGCGCCATTGAAATTTTTAGGGGGGGATGTTTTAAATATTATTTTTCACTTTCGGGTTCTCTTGCTTTTGGGGGGATTTTCAATTTTTAGGGGGTTGCCTTTTTTGTTTGGGTGGGTGGGCACCCCTGGTAAAGGAAATGGAGTTGTTACTTATAAGTTTTAAATATACAAATGTCTGGAGTTGAGAGTCGTTTTTACCTCTTAGTAAACAACTCTCCCATCTTGTGGATTCGGAGTCGAACTGATTTTGGGGGGTAAAGGGTTTGGAGTCGATACTCAAAGGTTTAAAACTTACAAAAATTGGATTCAGAGTCTGCAATTTCCCTTTAAGGTCACAGCTATCCCATTGCTAGTGTAAGGTGGATTTTGGGTTGAAAGAGTCGGAGTCGGTTACTCGAAGGCCTTAAGATTACAAAGGTCGGAATCGGAGCAAGTCATTTTCGGTTCAAGTCCGCAACTCCGTCATTGCATGTGGAGTCGGATTCGGTGCGCGGATGTTTTAAATTTACCGAAGTTGGATCCGGAGTCTGTCATTTTCCCACCTAGTCCTCATCAACTCTCCCACTGCTAGCGGAGTCGGAGTCGGATTGATTTCGATGATGCAAAAGAGTCGGAGTCAGTACTCTAAGGTTCTAAGATTTACACATTCAAAAGTCGAAATCGGAGTCAGTCACTTTCCCTCTAAATTCAGCGCAACCCGGCTCTTGCTTGTGGAGCCCCTGACTGATTTTGGGGCAAAGGAGTCGGAATTGAAGCAGTGGTGGATCCAGACAACCCTTTTGGGACTGGCGAATGACTAATGCATGGGGGGGGGGGGAGACAAATGAAAATAAAATTTTAAAAAGTTTAATATTCTTGCATAAGTAAAAGTGTTTGTAAGCTATCCCCCGAATATTTTTGTACGGAACGCATTTTTGGACGTTCTTTGGTGGTTAATAGAAGGAAGAGGTGTTTGAAGGACCCTCTCCGAAAAAGTTTGGAAATTTTAGGGTATATTTTCAAAAAAACAATTCTTTGCCATCTTTGGTGACTTGAAGGAAAAGGATCAGATTCAGAAATTTTCTCTTGTTGCGTTTTGATATTAGAGCTGCAGAAACGCAATTTCAGAAATGTATAGTGATGCAAAGCAAGAGGTTTCGGGGATTCACACGGAAAAAAAAAATCAGGATCGAAGTCCCCTAAAGGATCAGATTCAGAAATTTTCTCTTGTTGCGTTTTGATATTAGAGCTGCAGAAACGCAATTTCAGAAATGTATAGTGATGCAAAGCAAGAGGTTTCGGGGATTCACACGGAAAAAAAAAATCAGGATTGAAGTCCCCTAAAAGCACAATTGAGGACATCTTTGATGACGTAGCAGAAGACATGTAGTTCAGAACTTTTCCCCGGGAATGTTACGATGTAGGAAAACATCGATCTTTGAATGATGTTGAAATATGAGAAAAGAAGTACTTGGGTGCTCTTCTCCGGAGATTTTTCGAAGGTGAAGTCCTGAAAACGCAATTGTAGGCCATCTTTTATGACATTGGAAGAAGCAAAAGGGTACTGAACTTTCCACCGGACATTGTTCAAAATTGGAGTCCTAAAACTGTTATTGTTTACCATCTTTGATAGCATTAAGGGAAGGGATGGCATCGGGAGCTGTCCCTCAATTTTTCGCTGATAAAGCTTCAAACTTGCAGTGTTAGGGCGATCTTCATTGATATTCCCCCGAAATGTTTTCGGAATTGAAGTCCCAAAAACGTAATTTAAGACCATCTTTAAAGACATTCGCAAAGGCATGAAGTTTAAAACTCTCCCCCGGAAATATTTAATATTAAAGTTTCAAAAGCAGTTTAAGATTTTTTTGTGATGTCAGGAAGTGGTGAGGTTTTAGTTTTCCCGTTAAAGTTTTCGTAAACTAGGGTCTTCTTCGAAATTGAGGCTGCAAAAATTCCAAAATGTTGATAACATTTCAGAGGAACTCTCCCCTGGAAATTTTTTGCAATTAAAGTCGCAAGAATAGTTGTAGGCGCTTTTTGTAATGAATTTAGGACGGGGGGGGGGGGGAGGGTTGTTTGGTTGTCTTCCGGAATGTACCTTTTGGAGATAGGGCGATCGCCACCAATCGCTCCCCCTATGAATCCGCCACTGAGTGGAAGATTCTAAAATTTCCGGAACCGGATTCGGTTACTTTCCAATGGATTATCGGTTATATTATAAGGAGAAAAAAGGCAATTTAGATATCAGAAACGCAAATAATTTCATTTCATTCTTTTCGAAAGTTTTACTCTTTGTCAAAGAAAAATTCCAATAAATTTGAGTTAGAGTTTAATCTTCTACACGAGCAAACCCATTCATTCTTTAAGGAGTGGGGACTTTATATAGCAAGGGCGAAAAGGAAAATGTATGTTTCAAGTGAAAATAAGTTTGTTTCCTGTCACTGAATGCTGCCATTTGGGGAGCCAGGGTAATGGTCAGTGGCGGCTCTAGATTTTACGGGGGCCTCTGGGCGAAGACTTTTTGCGGGGTTTCCAGCTAAAAAAAATTAATCAATGCATAATTATAGAGATGGCCATTGCAAGAGTAATGTCACCCCCCTCCCCCACTACGAACGAGACCCCTCACAT
Organism: Uloborus diversus; assembly: GCF_026930045.1. Taxonomy (NCBI): domain Eukaryota; kingdom Metazoa; phylum Arthropoda; class Arachnida; order Araneae; family Uloboridae; genus Uloborus; species Uloborus diversus. The sequence goes on from NC_072738.1 coordinate 15,824,862, forward strand.
TCGTTAGAATTTTAAAATTCAAGGTTTGCAACTACATTATCCTGCTGTTCAACGTTTTCGAGCACTTGAAAATGAAATTTTTTTTTAAAAAACTTTTCATTTATTTTAGGAACGAATCCTGTTGTTTTTCGGGAGTTGGAGGCTCCCAGCAAAGTTGGGTCTCTAAGCTATAACTTTATTAGCTAAAGGTAAATCCAGGCTTGCGAACAACAATGCGTTTAATTAGATAGAGACAAGTGCGATAGAGAGGTGGGGAGTCAAGTGGGGTTGGACAGCTGCATTAATAAGCCAAGGTGAAATGAGAAAAATTAATTTTTAGCTAATCCGGTTTTGGTAGTTGTAGCAGCTTTAGATACTCGCTTGACTCAACTCTATATCTACAGCATTTACTGGACCAGATGTAGAAATATTTTTTCACTTTATTTCGACTTATATAAATGCAGCTGTTAAACTTCTCCCCGACTCTCCCCTAATTATTGTAATTATTACTAAGTAAGAAAATCAATCTTTGAGGGGAAAAAACAGAAAACAATCAAAAGTTATCACAAAATTACTTAAGAGTTTAGAAAGGTGATAGGTGAGACAGGATAGCTTTCCCTCGATGTTCTGTATCCAACAGTATTGACCTGGTAGACATTAATGACAATCTGGAGGAGATAGGGTTACAGACACACAGATACGCGAACAGGTTAACAGGTTTTAATAGTATATATGAATAGTAATTTTTAACAGTTCCTCTTCGTGGATCATTCTTGATCAGCCTAAAAATAACTGAAATTTACTTCTACTTTGTCATTGAAGTTTATAGCAAAGATATTCAACCCAACTTTTTACCAGACGTTTTATAAGGCTTTCTTGTTACATTCTAAATTGCTAACTACAATATTTCCAATGGATTATGAATAAAACAATAAAATTGTGTGCACACAAAGTGGCCCACTGTGGCCCATCCACGGAGTATAGTTGACCAATCTTTCTTATTTATAGTAAACAAACATAAAGTAATGTTTTGTTAGGTCTTTTTATACTATTCTAATTGAAAGAACACAATGAAAACATTTTCATGAAATAAAACAACCAAAATGTATGGAAAATACATAATTGACGTGATATATAGAATGCTTTTCTTCAGCAACTATAGTAGGGGCAAATCTAACCTAGCAGCATTGTGAAGGTTATACAGATTCAAATCACAGCATTATCATGCTGCAGATTATGTTTGCTCCAATTATAGTTTGACTGCTGTTTCAATTAAGTGAACCGACAAAGACCCTATAACAAAATTCCAGTGTATACATACCATCTCTAAAAAAAATTAGTAATGAACTTATTATTTAATTTATCTATCTGTTTTTGTGAAATGCTGTTTTTAAATATCATATAATTTAAATATTCATTAACTTTTTATATGAATAATTATTGTACTACTACTACTGAAATATGAATTATATTCAATAATTTTTGAAAAATTTCTTTTTTCTTTTAAATATTTTCAATTGCTTGTTATAATATCCAGACTTTTAATATTTTTCCAATTTTGCACTTTCTGGTTCATTGAATAGTGGTCCACTGTGCCTCATGTAGAAGTATAACAAATTAACACTACACCTGTATGCTTGAACTATGTTTTTAATCTTAAGGATTTTTTTTATGTATAAGTTTTTGGGTTTAAATGCATACCCATTCAGTACCAAAATTATTTTTACAAGATAAATAAATGCTGGTTCCAGTTTTGTATCTTATGGCTGAGAATCAATTGCGACGGAATAACTGTAAAAAGGAAATAATGAGGTTTTCACTAATTCCCTAATTTTTCCAGAAAAATAAAGTCCACAAAATTCCTGAATATACGAACTACATAATAAAATTAAAGAGAAATATTCAGTTTTGTTATACACACAAAATAAATAAATAAATACATAAATAAAAATAATAAAAAAAAAATAGAAAAAAGAAAATAAACTCAGACACATAAAACTGAGAAATAACAGAAGCACACAAGTTTGCAGTTATAAAAGGTATTTTAATAACATCACACAAATTTTATTCAGTCTAAAATCTAATTCTTGAAATTAATAATATTTGATTAGGAACTCTTGCTGTGCTATCAAATAATCATTTTATGTGGTGAAGTATCTGGCTGCTACTCCATATAAGGGGGAAGTAACATCTAACAATCCCCGTACTTCTTCAAAAAAAAATTTTCCTCAGCCCTTTTATTCAGCTAAAACAAATTCTGCAAGCCTAAAATAAACAAATAACAAGCTAATTAAACTCAAAACTCACAGATCAACTGCACATACTCATATAGGCATCAAAACATGCAGTCATAAATATCAAATACCTCAGGCAAAATAAACTTGATCATACATTACTAGTCTGGATACCAACAACCAGGGTTGGCAAGATTTTGAACCTGACGGTAAAAACCTACATTTTTGGAGAAACTATTTTGTGAGAAAATATCAAAAACAGAACAAAATTTGTCAAAATTATGTTTTATATTGATTTAATGGTGGACATTCAAGTGAAAATATGTACATAACAGTATTTATACAGCTGATTATAATCTAATAAGTTGAATTCTTCATTTAAAATTTCAACTTGTATGCATGTTTCTTTTTACTTTTCATAATAGTAACCAAATTTTTCGACATTTATGCATGGGTGCAAAAGAAAGTATTCAAAATATAGTGCAACAATTGAATTAAATGCAATAAATAACAATTTTTTGAAGTTACAGAATGTATTAAAAATATAAATTTAAAAAAGAAATTGCACAAGTTTTAAAATATTAATGCAGTGTATTTAATCATCAATTTCTAAATCTCCCTGCTGCATACTATTCAGTATTAAAGACAGCATTCAATTCTCTGCACTTTTTTTCAGCAAGATTAAAAAACTGCAAAGTCTAAAAAATAACACATAACAAGCAATTTCAAAACAGGCAGTGCCTTCAAAACTCACAGATCAATCATATTTAGAAAAACAAGCATCAGAGCATTCAGCAAAAAATTTTTAATACTTTACGCAAAATTAACTAAATCAAATGAATCATAACCAAGAAAAGAAGATTTTAAAAGCAAAATTTGTTTTTATTTTATTTGTGTGTTATCAGATAAGACTCAAATAAGATTTTAAAAAAGCATGATTATTGTATTGTTATTGCTGCTAAGACGTTATACTTGCTTGCAACTTAAGTAGACAATGACGTCACGAGAGACTAAGAAAAAAAGAGTTAACAAAAAAAAAAACGTCACATTTACTAGCTACCTACCCTACATACTTCGCGAATAAGAGGAGATACCACCTGTCTGTGAGCTGCTATTGGTTGGCACGTTTGATTCAAATGGATAAAATGCTCAGCTGGTTGATTGATAATATTCAACGATTGACATAAATTAGGACAAAAAAAATAAAAAGGTTACTTATGCGTGTTTAACTAACTCATTCGATTTCTAAAGTGAAGGACAGAATTTCACCCAAATGTCGGACAAGAGGCTAGGAACTATTTCTTTCCCTTGGCATCGGCTTATTTCTCCATTGTCAAGTAAGCTTGCAGTTGAGTATAGGCAATTGTTGCCTGGCTGGGTGGTGGAAGGGCCATGTCTTCTAATTTAAAGGCAATTTTGCTTCAAGTTTAGGAGTTGCTGGCTGGCTGTGCACAGCCTAGTCAATGCCCCTTACCAGAGGCATTGCCTGATACAAGGTGAAAATTGTGAGAGATGAAACACTCCATCTGATGGTCCAGTGAAGGCTCCCACTGCGTTCGCTCTACTTCATTGGCACACAAGGGGGGGGGGGGGGCAGCAACAGCATTTTTGTCGTGAAGTGAAAGTTTTTTTTTTTGGTCATTCTTCTATTTGTTTGGCTTTATCTGTAGCACTTAGATCTTCTTGATCCCATTAGTCCCACATGAGATAGGGGCTCCAATCTCCTGGTTTCTGTTGTAAAGCGAGATAAAATCAATATCATAAACATTGGAAAACAAGAGGAAGTAAATTACTAGTGTCTTACATTATTACATTAGTCGTAAGTTATGGTCATGAAAAACACGGTCTAATGAAAGCAGATGGCATACCTTTTATCATACTGCTTTCTATTAAATTGACTATAGTATAATTAGCTGTACCTTCTTTGAAACTCTACATAGCTCCGTCCCATCTTGATCTAGCTGTTTTGTATGGTGTATCTAAACTACTTAGATTAAATGCTGAGCGCCAGTGTAAATCTTCTGGTACTACATGCCATTCAAAGGAAAATTCAAGTGTTAGAAAGTTCCCTATTCTTTTGAATTCATTAAATCGAATAAGAATTTATGCTTTCCTCTTTGGAAGTTTAATGATTTATTAATTGTTCATGGATTAGAGAAAACAGCATTTTGTATTTTTATCTGTTTTAAAGCTGCAGTGTCTTAGTTACCTGAATTTTTAGAGAAATCTGCATTTGCTAATATTTCATCTGTTTGCCACATAGGTAATGAAAATCTAGTTATTGATGTAAGTTTTACAGTAAGGCATTAGATAGAAACTAACTTCCAGCTGTTGTTCTTTTATTTGTAAAAAAGAACTAAGCGTTCTAAATAAAAACCACAGCTTAAAAGGCGCCAACGTCACTAGGAATAAACCAATATTTATGCCAATAACGAGGTTTTAAGGATGCCATAGAGCATTCGTACGGTATCATAGATCACTGTTGATTGAAACAATCATCATATGATGGAGCACCAGTTTTAATATCTTATATAATTAAAAACTGAGCGTATGGATCTATGTCCAAGTTTCTTCTCCCGAACGACAGTGAATTGACCATCAAACCAGGTATCGATCGATTCGTAATCTTCTCGTCTTTATCTTTGGCTATTTAACATAATCTTTCAATAATAATTAGTGGAGATATCAATTAAAAACTATTAATTATGACACTTAGATTTCGAGATAAAATCTCTATTATTCGAAGGCTTTCCTCCATTTAAATTATTATTCAGTGCTTCATCTCAACTTTCTGCCACAATGCTTTTATTAAAATTTATAGCGTGAAGAAAATCATTGAGACGAAAGACCTGTTGCCATTTTTTGTCTCCAATATGAGCAAATAAAATTATGGGTTTTTGTTTTAAAGGCTTCTTCTGTAATTAAGGGATTTAAAATATTTAATTTGCTTATTTTTCCGAAATCTGCCGCAAAATTTTACTGATTTTTTTTTTTTCAAGCCTGATAGTTGAACACGCGTCACTTGACATAAGTAATTTTCGAGGCGGACCGTGCAAAGCCAGGTGACGTAGTTAGTAATGTTTAAAAGTTTGAGAGAAATGAACAACTTGCATACCTCTTTGTACAGGGCGAGGATTCATTAGGGGGACTTGGTCACTTCCTCCTGTACCAGCAGTGAGTTACGCACTGCTTACATAGTAATAAACTATGTACTATCACTCGTAGGATCATAATGTTGAAATAAACTAAAAAAATAAAATAATTCTTTCGAATTTAATGCATATTCAAAGCACAATAAAATTTCAGAATTTGCAACAGACTGAAAACTTTTGTGATTGTGCGTTTATAATAGTAATCAAAACTCTTGAAGCTTTGAAAGGAAAAATAAAGGGCACACGCATTAGATAATTGATGCAATTATAACTTAAAAATCAATTGTATTGCTCTGTAATTAGTCAGAGATTTAAGCTTTCTCTTTTATTATTATTGTTATGTAGAACATTTGCACGATAGTTTTTCTTTTAATACTGATAATTATTTTCATAGTCATCAAAAACTCACAATTACAAATTTCCCAGACAATTAGTAAGAAATTCTGAAACTGTAAGGGACTTTATATCTGCAAGAAGCTTAGAGAAATCATTTATCATTTATTACTTTTCAGTTTAATATAAACATAGTGCATTACAACTTTATAGGGGAGAAAAAATTTAATGTAAAATCAAAATGCAACCCTATTACAATGCTAATAAAATAGCACATAATAGTTTGGAATAGGTATCCAACCTATTCAGATAATAATTAATATATTTTGCTTCTCAACATGTTTGGAATTGAAAACGGTTCAAATGTAAACTAGCTGTTAGCAATAGCTTATTGTCGATAACTTTTTTTGTTGTCACTTACACCGAGGCGTAACCATCTATAATAAAAAAATTACTTAGCTACGATTGCTTCATAATAGAGAAAGAAGAGAATTATAAAATTAAGAATAGAAGTAAGACACATTTAAATGAAAATTATTCAAGAATTGAATGCATTGCCTGCTTATTACAGGAAAATTCTCAAAATATAGCACGATACAAAACCAGTTCAAGTTGAGAATCTAAGTTTCATAACAGTCCAGGAATAAACTCTAATTACACAGACAATATAGAAAAGCATCAAAAAGTAGTACTATAATAAATTAAAATAAATTGGACATCTTTCCGCATACAGGAAAAAAAATCTCAAGAATAAAAACAAATACCAAGCATGAAAAATCCTTGACATATAAGCACACTTTAAAATGGAGCATTTGTTGTTGATCACAGCAACAGCTGCTGTTGTTGCTGCTCGTGCACACATATTTTTAATTTTGCACTTTTATTTAAAAATTAACTGTGCACTTTTATTTAAAAGTTCAGTAATTATCCTTAAACCATGAAAATCAAACGTGCAAATTATTTGTCTGAAAGTCAGAAAGTAATTCAAGCATTAAAAGCATGATTGATAGATCTTTTAAAAGTTGGGGATTCAATTAGTTATTTTGAAATTTTAGAAACACATAATTTCTCTAAATAGCAGAAGCTGGCATGAAAAATGATTGTTCGAAACTGTTTTATAACTCAGGAAGTTAAGAATCTGCATCAAATGAATGGATTTCACTTTAACAATCATAAATAAGCCAACAGGTACCAGTATTTTTGCATAGATTAATACATAAATCATTCTCTTCAAGAAAATATACCATATTTTGCCCGTCTTTAATTTGGTAATTTTACTCAAATGAAACAGATTCATTAAACCTGTATGGGACTTTGTATCTGCAAGAAGCTTAGAGAAATATTCGTAACTTTTAAGTAAAACAAAACATGGTGCATTAGAACTTTATTCTATTTTGTAGAAAGTGTTCGAAATGTTTCAATCCATTTTAAATACTTTTATTAGACAATGACAGAGACGTTAATGAAAGAAATCATGACCAGTGAAATTATGCAGTCGACAAAATTAGCTTAAGCAATAAATTGCTCTTTAAACAACAATGTAACCCTCAAAATAATTTAGCCTTTAAATGTCGCTTAGTACCCCATTTTAAAATAAAAATTTGAAGCGTTCGTATTATCATCACATAAAATTACGAAATAAAATTATCTGACGGATAAACTTTTATGGACTCTCCAAAGATATGAAACACAAAACATTAATGGAAGAGAGCTTGTTCATGCAATTTTATGGCTGTAAATTTCCTTTCGAACACTCTCGAAAATGCCTAGTTATACAAATCCGGAAAAAAATATCAAACTTTTAAGTCTCTAGCTCATCGGAGGACAGTTAAAAAGCAATTACAAAATTAAACAGCAACAAACACACCAAAACAAGTTATTACAAACATGATAAAAATGCCCATAACACGCAGAAAACTAGTGTACTTGTTCATCATTGTAAAAAAATAACACGTTAACTGTTTATATAACGAATATATCAGGCACGAATGCGATGGTAAACGGCAACAAACTAAAAAAAAATTCAAACTATTAGCTACTTACTTCAAATTTTTCTTCCAATCGAAGTGTGAATTGACCCCAATTCACAATCTCCTCTGCTGCAGCGGGAACTTAAACGAAGTTTTGGATAATTAATACTCTTAATTTAATTAATTGCACACACGCATTACATACGTCCAACAGTCGTTACTTTCAAAATGGTTCTACGTCACTCATATACTACGTCATACATATCAATATGATACGATAAAACATGTATTTGACGATACACGCGCAATAGAAGTGCTATTGAACCTTAAAATTTAAGGCGCAATAGCCACTTCGAATGCAATTTCGGTAATTTGTTTGCAGGAACTAGAGCCCCTTGAAAAAGACAGGCTAACTTATCCGACATTTTGGTTCCAAGACAGAATTGGATCCAACCTCGTTTCTAGTATTTATAAATACGTCATAATATTCGCTGGTTGCTAAGTCGTAAAATAATTGATGATAAGTTGAGTGTCACTTTAGGTAAATTTTGAAAGATAACTTCGTTTACAAATTCAGCTAAAATGTATCGGGAAATGTTTACGGTAATAAACCTCATTTTCATACCTTATTTGTTTTTAATTTGTATTAATTAAATTGTATTCATCCACAGAATAAAATAATCAAACATCAATCGGGCAACACACCTAAAGTTTGGACACCAGTTTTCTGCAATGAGGCTTTTGTACAAATGTTTATTTTTTTCGTCCGATAATTTTGGAACCAAAATGTCGGATAAGTCAGCTCCCTTATATAGGAGCCTTAGCAGGAACTAGTTTCGTTCGAACTGAAATAGGGAATCTTGTCTTTAGCTGCCATCTACTGAGGGAAAACGTTACCATTTGTGTGTCTTATTTTAATTCAAACGTTTGTTCGTTTTCTTTACTCTTCTTGTACATTCCATTATTATTACAAAAATTTTCAGTCGTCTAAATATATCAAAGACTGTTCCGCATCATAAAAAGCGTCTCATGCTCGCAATACCTTTGGGTATTTGGATATACATTGTACAAAATAAGTACAGTCATAGAAAAAAAAAAACGAAACACTCGATCGTATTCGAAGACTATTGACACTAGAGACACGTGTAAGGTGTTATTGTTTCAGGAATAACAACTTCTACATAATTATGTTAAAAAAATTTTGTTAAGGGGTCGTCTTCATATTAAAACGAGCATCAACTTCAAAATTTTCAATAAGAACCCCCCCCCCCCCCCCTTTTTATTACATATTTGTAATCAGCATCCTTTTTTAACTTCATATACAAAATTTTGTTGAATTCGATCCAGCCGTTTCTTCAGAATCGAGTTTTGAAAAATTCCTCTCGTACTGTTAAAACGTATTTTGATATTTTTGCTTATAACACAAAAACTAGATTAGGCACGGCAAAGATTGTTTTTTTATATCAAAAATGAATCGACCCAATAATAAAAACATCATTTACAACACCAAGAATGTAAATTTAATTTTTTTATGAATTATTATAATATTTTTTGAAAAAAATATGATCTGAAACCATATTAAATTTTAACAGAGAAACAATCTAGAATACCTCTTATGAGGGAATCCAAAATTTGAGCTCAAAATAATCAGTAGTTTTCGAGCTATGCTTTAAAATTCATTTTTTCCCACTTTAGGGGACCGTATATTTTTTTAAAACAGAAATTACGAAAGTTAGTTTCTTCGTAAAAAATAAAGGAAAAAATTGTTCAACAAAATAAGCAAACCAATTATAACGTGATTTTTCCACATTAGAGTTACTTCTATAAGAGCTGTCTCTGCAGATGAACAACATAATATTGCATCCGTCAGTTTTTTTGTGGATATTGTTCAAACGTCAATGTATAAATATAGCGAAACACTACTTCATTATCTAATAAAAGAATATTTTATAGAACTTTTAAAGTTAAAAGCTACAATTCAAATACTTCTGTTTTTTTTTTTTTTTTTTCCTTTTTTTTTTTTTCCTTTCTGCGTTTAGCCATTGTCTTTTGTAAAACAATAACTCAGAAAAAATATTAACATGCACAACTTTTTCACAGAAGCATACAATAAAACCTCAGTGTCTTGTTAGTCATAATGCAATAGACAGTGTAGAACTAATGGCTCTTCCCGGTGATAATTTGCTAAAAGGAAAAATTATTGCCTTATCTAAATCGGGAAAAAGCACTCGAAAAATTGCCGACAGTATGAATTTTCGCATTTAACAGTATCCAGATGGGTCGATAGGTAATATTTGCTCTTAGATAAGTTTACTGGTTTTTAGGAATTATTATTTTTTCTTTGTAAAGTGTTTGAATAATTTTCAATGCTTTAAGATCTAGGAGAGGAAATGTCAGTCGCAGTAGTGGGCCACCGGCCGCGTGCTTTAAGTCGTATTTTGCACGAAAGTAGTAATTGTGGCTAATTGTGACCTTTTCTTTTTTTTTTTTGACTTCGCCAAAGATTCAACAATTAATTTGGGTGTTAGATTAATTTGAGTTTTTTTCTATTCTTAATTATAATTTACATACTATTTTTCTATTTACTTTGTCGGTCATTGTCCGTGCATTTCACATTAAAATCATTCTCGCAAGACAAAGATAAAATTTCAAGTTATTTTCTTCTTTTTTGAATAGCATGGGAAAATATCGAAAACGAAATTTATAATAAATTATTGTTATCAACTACTGAACGCGTATCTCATTAAATGCATATTTTGCAGAATCCAATATCTGAACATTGGGCTCCAACTGTATGCCACTGCAACTAATTCTGCTTTCTGATATTTTACTTTAAGCACGCAATGTGCCACACAGACCAGCTTCGCGGGCTGAATATGGGCCGCGTCTTCACTGCAATATAGATGCGGTTTGGTTACCACCACGGAGTAGTAAGAAGGAGAGAAATGTCCTACGAGTTTGCTAGTGTAAAAGTGGCAACGGATTGTTCACTTTTTTCGAGGGCGCTGTCGGCGAACCGCTCCCGTCAATCGCAGCAGATCAATGTAAATGATGCTAAGTTTCTCATTTTTTTTTAGAGGCAGCTATTAAAGCAAAAAACAGAAAAATACTACTGGAAATTGGTTGTAATAAAGGGCTATAACATGTACGGCTTTCGTAAACAGGAAGTTTGCACAGTATTTTGATGGACAAATTAATTTTATTTTTCATCACCAACTTGCCGAATTCGTCTGCTATTAATATTGCGCTGTGCGATGTTCTTTTTTTTTTACGAGTTGGAATGTTTCTATTCCTGTAAATAATTGACGAAATGAGAATGTAGTACAATTATTTACGTAAATACATTTTTTAAAAATTAGTTGTAGATTTCGTGACATGTTTCGAGAACTAATTAAAGCGAAATAATTTTTTGCTTTCACGACCTTTAACAGATAAAAATAAATGTTAATGTTCTATTTACTTAACTTCAAGCTGATATTGATTATAAAAAATTTATTTATGTATTTACTCACTGCTTAGACATAATTATTATCATTGCTTTTTATTATTATTGAATTTTTTCTGCAACCAAATCGAAAAAAAAATCGGAAAATCTTTTTCATTTAAAAAATAGATGTACAAAAAGAGTAAATTTTAATTTTTGAAAACTTGATTAATTTCAACAGAAAATCCCACAAATATCTCAAAAAAGAGTTCCAAGGTATAATTTTTTTAATGAATAAGTTTTCTCGATTTTTTTTTCATTTGGTTGCCGAAATAAATGCAATAATAAAAAAAAAAAATAATGATAACAATTCTGTTTAAGCAGCGAGTAAATACATGAATAAAATTATTATAATCAATATCAGCTTGAAGTTAAGTAAATAGAACATTAAGATTTATTTTTATCTGTTGAAGGTCGTGAAAGTAAAAGTTATTTCGCTTTAATTGGTTCTCGAAACATGTCACGAAATTTACAACTAATTAAAAATAAGTATTTACATAATTAATTCTACTATATTCTCATTTCGTCAATTATTTACAGGAATAGAAACATTCCAACTCGTAAAAAAAAGAACATCACACAGCGCAATATTAATAGCAGACGAATTCGGCAAGTTGGTGATGAAAAATAAAATTAATTTTTCCATCAAAATACTGTGCAAACTTCCTGTTTACGAAAGCCGTACATCTTCCACTATATTAGCCCTTCATTACAACCAATTTCCAGTAGTATTTTTCTTTTTTTGCTTTAATAGCTGCCTCTAAAAAAATGAGAAACTGAGCATCATTTACATTGATCTGCTGCGATTGACGGGAGCGGTTCGCCCACAGCGCCCTCTAAAAAAGTGAACAATCGTTGCCACTTCTAAATAGGAAAGATTTATCTCCTCCCTTCTACCTCCCTGGTTACCACATTCAAAGGCTGTTGTTCGTCCGAAGAATGAGCACAACAGCCCTGAACTAGCACCCCTGAAAATCCGCAGCAAGGACGAAATTGTATCCTCTGGATCGATTAAATCGCCTGTCGGGTATGCTGCGAGTAGTATTGCTATAGGTGGCTAGCCTAATGCCTGATACTATAGAAAATGTTCGTGTGCAAGTATACAGTGCGCGAAACAAAATCAAATAATGCTAAGTTTTGCTTGCAAGTGCAAAATTACAAAATAAGAGAAATGACAAGAAGTCTGATTTCGGCTCACTTTGGTTTAAGCTAAAATAACTTTTGTCTTTTTACATTACGGGTTTGACCATCTCAAATCTCGTTGCTAGAAACAGAATTGGGAAATTACTTTCCTAAATTGCTTTTAAGAAATATTACATGTTTAACTAAAACCGCCAATTGTGTTATGCTTTTTTAATAATACCACGCATTATGATCTTCCGCATCGAATTTGGATTTGAAGCAAATTCTCGTTTTTTGATTACAGAAAAACCGCTAGAACAATTACTGTGTTTGTCCACTGTGTTAATTCAAATAAACAAATTTTTCCCAAATAAAGGTCCAGTATGAACGGTTTGCTCATTAACGGGTATTTATATTCTCCTGTTTCTTTTTTATTTTTTAGATTGTTACTTAGTTCATTTTATGTATTTAGACCAAATTTTTACGGAATAAATGGACCTTGCGTCGCTCGAGTCTCCAATCTATTTAATGCTGCGTCTTCCCACGTTGTGAGGTACATTTTTTATGTTCTTGTATGTGATGGCACAAGCTTCTGCCAATGTTCTGCGAAATTAAAAACGTACAATTCCATTTTACATCAAAGACTTTCTATTCAGTCCAAAATAAACCTGTAGCATACATGCAATACATTTATCATATTCAAATCATGACTGTAGGTATAAGGTTGGATATTTATATTTCTATGAGTCTTGAATGAATATATAAGCAATAAAATAGGTTCATATTAGGAAAAGTCAAAAAGTTCCATTACTTTTAATTTGTCATTACTTGATTTATTAAACAACGATCTATACGATGGACCAGCCAAACCCCATCCGTCTTTCTTAAGTTAATCCAGATAGACAAAAATCAGTAACTATTTTAACCCTTAAAAAAAAAAAAAAGTTTTCGACCGTAAATTGCTTTGTGGCACAACATTATCGGCCAAAAAGTGTCGAATTACGGAAAAAAGAAAACTTAAAAAAAAAAAAAAAAAAAAAAAAAAAAAAAAAAAAAACACGAATTGAGCTGGATTTCGTTACTTCATAAGCCGTGAACTTGAAAGATGCGTTTTCAATGAGGTGGCGGTCCCTAAAACGTTTTTCGTTAATAACTCCTGTTCTACTGCTCGGAGTGCAATGAAATTTCGTACCCTGACTGCATTTTGCTGTCTAAACATAATTATGTAGCAAAAAGTTCCCATTTGAAAATCAAGAATTGGTGCTAATTTTGCTTTGTATATGGTCCCGTATCAAGATTTGACCTAAGTAGTTTTGAAGTAGACTTTAAACCAAGTCAGATAACTCCTTTTTTTTCTTTCTAGCATTTATAATGGCCGAATAATTAAAAGTGTTTCGTTTCTTTTTTTTATGACTGTACCACAGCTTAAGCGGTTTAAAAATATATGCAACTAAAAAACGTCTGTCTCTTTGTGTGTCTTTAAAACTTTTTTTTCTCAATAAAATAAATGCCAAATTCAAAATGGAAAGTTAAATAATTTGTTTCATTTCACTTTTCGAACAAAAATATAATTTATTTGGTGGTAGAACTTGAATTTTAAAGCACGATCTGCTTGATTTGCGGCAATTTGTGATTTTCCACCTTTTGCAGCAGATTGTACCACGATATTTCCTTCTTTCTTTCTTTAGCTACTCCAGCGCAATTTGCGTAGTGAATAGGGTCAATTTTTCATATTCAGTACATTCAAATGAACCCAAATGGCGATATAATTCACACAAAATTAGATCAAGTGATTTTTTGGTTCAATTTTGAAAAATGCCTCTGATTGATGCATCTGAATAAATTTGTCTTCATAATATTGCGTTCAAGAGTTTTTTTTTCATCTCCCAATGAGTTATGCAGGTTCTGTTTTATCGTCAATACTGTGGGGCCGATTTTGACCTTCTGCCCCACATGCCTGGAGAGGGATATCCATTCCCTGAACCTTCATTCCGCTACAAATAGCCTCCCTCGCATTTTTGAACGTCTTTTAGGTTAAGAAGAGTTGACCTTTTTGTCGCGGCGCGGCGGTACATTTTCCCGTGCAGGAAATAAGTTCAGTCCACCCGAGCAGTTGCATCTCATAAAATAGAGAGTTAGAAATAAACACATTTTGGCGGGAAAGTTTCCCTTCGCTTGTTTTGAGTAAGCGACACTTGGAATTTTCTGTGACACCCGCATTGGGTCAAAAGGGGTTAGCTTCTTTCGGACATTTCAAACATTTTCCCCTTTCCGAGTCACAGCTGCAGGATATAACTTCTGAAGTTCTGACATTTTCGAGCCCATAAAATAGAAGACTTGGGAATAACAAAATTCCATTCTGACACTTTGCGACACTCCGTACTCCATAAAACATTGGGTTTTCCTAGAAGCTGGCTCTCCAGATGTTGAACTATGATCCTCAGAGAATGTGCCCCGATCAGGGAACTGTATCCCCCCGGTATAAAACGGGGAATGAAGAATTTTTCGTGAGGAGAAGAGATAGTTTGGAGAGAGAGAGGATAGAGTTTGGAGGACAGAAGAGCTTTCCCGAGCTCTGGGTTTTTCTCCGAGACGTCTTGTCCGGAGTCATGATAGAAACGAGTGCCTTTGGATTACTTCATTGATATGGGACTGAAATCTTGGTACGTACCATACTAGCTCCCACTTCCCACTACTTAATTCATACCAGTAGATTAAAAATTTAATTTCTTTGGAGAGCAGAACTATGATGTGTTTAATTTTTGAATCTTTAATGTTTTGAATATAAATATTTAACTCCTGACTAAATATCTAAACTTAGGTTAGAATTGTATATGAACTATTTTATTTAATAAACTTTCAATGTGCAAAAATGAATCTAACTATTATTTCTCTTATATTCTACAATCCAAAAGTCCACCAAATCAAACACAACGCTTTGTACCTAACTCCACTATGGGATATTCGGCCAGCAATACGTTCTTCTTTACTTCCAGCAGATGACGCTGTATTACATTCAAAGCTTATCCCGCAGATTCTTGGTTCAAACATTCAAAATTAATATTTCTGAGTTCTGTATATAGTATTCTGACTTACCAATTGCCTCCAGGAGTTGTTTTGTTTTCCTAATGCATTATTTTTGTTTTGTTTTTTTTCCTTTGTTACTTAACTTTCAAGTTAGCTATTGCAGAATTCCAGCGGGATCGGAAAGACACTTTATGCAGAGAAATCAATGTATTTATGTTTGTGAGCATAACAAATACTTATAATTTTCAAAAATTCATGTATAGAAAGGGCAAAAAATTCCAAAGCAAGGAATTTTTTGTTTAAACCTTTTTTAAAATTCAAATTTAAAAAACGGTAACGGAAGGACATTTTTCGACATGATTTTCTCTCTATCATAGCATCTCCAAAAGTTCAACTAAACTCTGAAAGGGAAAACTCAGAAAAAATTAAAACAATTGAAGGAGTGTTAAATCATTATTATTTGACCCAATAATTATTTTGAAAAAAAAAAAAAATATTTTAAGCATAGAAATTACGTACTTGTGAATGATAAAGGAAGGACAAGAAGTTCAAAATAACAAAACTTGATAGATTTCACATTACAATCATTTATTCAGCTACTAAAATATTATGAAATTCAAATTCACATTGAACTTTAGTGTTTGAGCCAATGTTTATTCTGAAATCAAGAATCATCGTCAGAAAGATTTACTCGAAGATGTGACAGAGGTCTATTGTTTCCCCCGAAAAAAATTCTTCTGTTGATCATATCAGTAAACAATTATTAGTAAAAATAAAAAGGTCATAAAATTATATAAAAATTCAGTGGTACCGTGTTAGACAGAGAGGACGCTGAACATCATTCTCATGAATTCTTCAATTCCCTTACCCTTCAGGACTAGCACATCCTTGTTTTGAAATTTAAGTTGGTATTCCAATAATTGTACTGCGAAACATTTATTCGACAAAACTATGCAATGGAATTGGAGTCCAAATGAAATCACTTAGGAATTATATGGTTTAGCGTATTATCCTTAAAGGACTGGCAACAGGTTAGTTGACTCACTTTATCGCCTTCCCGCGATCCCAACTGTCGCCTCCCCTTTCCAATTCTAATGATTAGAATTTTCAACGAATATTTTTTTGAGCAATCACGATTGCGTATTGTTCTCATTTGACTGTTTTTGGCGTTACGCTGATTTCATTTTCCCGCCAGCACCCGCTGCCAACACCACCGTCGCGTCGATCGGCCTCATGATGCTGCTCCTCTTGCGAAAACCGTGTCTAGGTTGCGTCCATACAGTGCTGGGCATTAATTAATTATTTTTTCACTTGCCTTGTTAATTGATTAAAAAAGTAATTGCAATTAAATTAATTGCAATTAAATCAATTGCAATTAAACTGTTAATTGTACTTTGCAATTAATTTAATTAGATTAATGTGCGTTAATCGCTTTTCACAATTAAAATAATTGCAATTAATTTTTTTAATTGTTTTATGAAACAATTAAAGCTAACAATTAACTTAATGTATCAATTGATACAGCGCAGCGTGCAGAGTTCAAAGTATTATTCGAATTCATATTTTCGTTCAGCGTTGATTGCTCGCTCGCCGCGTGAACTATTCTCGTCTTGGCAAGAGTGTTTTCACACGTAAATGTTTGTGTTTTAAAATTGTGCAAATCATTGTTTTATAGTTTAACCTGTAACAGGGGAAATCAGAAAGAAGGACATAACAGGGGACGTAAGATCTCATTCACCGCTCTGTCTATTTTTTTTTCTTTTTAATCGTGTAATTAAGATGCATTTATGTAATTTCCCTCAGTTGTTCTTCAGACTTTTTACTAGTACGGGAAAAAAAAATTTCATTTTTAATTAAAATATACCTTTTGAGAGGATATTTTGCTGGAGTTATAAGACGTTTTGAGCAAAGTCATAGGCTGCAGTATATAATTTATTGCTCGTAATTAAGTTACTGATATGAAATTCACCGCCAGCTCAGTCAGTCAGTTCATTGTTAGCACGCATTAGCCCGGCACAAGAAATTAACTGAGAGGGAGAGTCAACATTTTACATTCGGCTTGGTGCAAAAGCATCTTTACCCAGATTTAGGATATTGTAAGAATTAGAAGGGAAGGGAATGAAAATTTTTGAATGAGCCTCCAGGCATTTAGGATGCCTGGGAAAAAATCAAGCAAAATATTGGGGAGGGGGGGAAATAAAAGAAAAGAGGGGGAGGGGGAGTCAGAATATTTCTTTCTCTGAAGATTAGGCCAGTCCTTGGCTCTGGAGGAAAGTCATCATCTTGACGATGAGGTCCGGGGGTCGGAACGTCTGCGGTCTTGTGGCGGTTGCAGCCTCGGCGTAGGATGCCGATTGGCGGGGCTTTGGTCTCCTCGGACAGGTCCGGCTCATGGCTACGTGCTCTCCAGAGCAGTTGATGCATCGGGAGGGCTCCTCAGGCTTTTTCTTGCAGGTCCTGCTGTCATGATCTCCGGCGCAGCGGTAGAACTTCGGCGGGAGGGTACACTGATGGGCAGTGTGGTTCCAACCTTGGCAGTTGAAGCACTGGGAGGGCCGGAACTTAGGGCGTCTCTGGTGCTCCACTCCAATTCGGAAATATGACATTCTTTTGATGTTGAAAATCTGCGCCTCAGGTCGGTTGTCAAGAAGGACGAGGAAGAGAGGGATAGGGGCGAAGCCCTGATCCCTTCCCTTATGCAGCTGGATCACCTTCCGTACTGGGACCTTGAGGTCGGTTAGTTCTGCATGTATTTCATATTAACTGAGCAGCAGCAGCAGTAGCAGCACATTATTTGTGGCGGGCCTACAGAGCAAAAGCCCTTTTAACCGAAGATCTTTATGGATGGTTCATCAGAATTGGTGTTGCTGGATGTACGTCGGCGTCTCCACGGAGCGGAGCTGAAAAAAGTGAAGGGTGCACAGGGCGGCACCCGGGAAGAGAGGAAGGGGGACTAAAAGAAGGGGGGAAGAAAGGGTGTGAGCAAGCTCACGAGAGTGCGGCCTCGAACGCCCGGAGGGCATTCCGCAGGCGCGCAGTTATGTCCACGTCCGGAGGGCGTGGGGTCTGTTGAGAGCTGGGTCGTCCAGGTCTTGTGATGGGAACTTTAGTCGGCTCAGGGGGTCGCAGGGGACACTGTCTGGAACTGGCGATATGGTTGGACTTGCAATTTGCTTAGACAGCAGGCTTTCCTCTGTTTGGGCAGTTGGCCAGACGATGATTCTCGGAGCAGACCACACACCTTTCCTGCACATGACAGGTGTAGGATGTGTGGCCCCACCGTTGGCATCGAAAGCATAGGGTCGGTCCTCGGCGGTTTCTCAGCTTTTCCACACGAACAATGTAGTAGCCGATCTTCATGGGCTGGTTGAAAATCTTTAGATTCTCAGGGGAGTACTGAAGGTGCACACAGAAAATGGGCAGAAGCCCATTTCGGTTGGAGAATTGTCTGATGAAAATGGGCACATTTCCTCCCTCAGCAAGGTCATTTTTGAGTTCCTCCACATCGTGGTCGGCTGGCATTCCTTTCAGTACAGCACGTATGGGAGGGGAGTGTCCAATGGTGGCGGCGTGATATTGGAGCTTAAGTTCTACAGATACAGATAGGAATTTAAATGGGCCAGAGCGGAGCTCTTTTACCCTGTATGAGGGAAAGTCATGAAGGAGTTGATTTGAAAGGTGTGATGGGGGGGGGGGGGATGGAAAAAGAAAAAAAAAGGAATCTTTTCAGAGCCACACTATATACATATTTACAGGAGTTACATATTTGAAATGACAGTATAAATGAATGATCTGAAATATGATAAGAGTATATACAAGTATTTACATGATATGTAAAACTGATAGGTCCTAGTCCTATCAGTGTCGAGAATGGAAAGAAGCTTAGGCAAAACCTAAGCATACAAGAGTGCATGTCCATTTAACAGATGGACATGGCATCTGACGGCATATTTTTGCCGCCAGAATTAAAAGTGTGGAAGATTTGCTCAAATATCAGTGGGTTTTCATGATGACCAAGTTTGGTGAAAAAGTTGGTGGTGGTGTCAATGATATAGTTATTGATATAAGACATCCCTGAGTCCTTATGCAGGGTTTTGTTGGAGACAAACCATGGTGCTCTAAATATTTTTCTGAGAATTTTATTTTGGAGAGTTTGAACTTTTTTGATATTACTAGCAGCTGCATATCCCCAGCAGGGGATACTGTATATGAGAGCAGGGCGAATGATCGAGGTGTAAAGAATCAGTCTGCTTTTAGTGTCCAGAGAGTTGTTTTTATTAAGGAGAGTGTATAAATATCCCTCTTTGACATTGGCCTTTTTAATAACATGATCAATGTGACTATTGAACCTGAGCCGTCTGTCAAGATAGACGCCCAAGTACTTAACATTCATAGAGTATGGGATAGTGTCTTTTCCCACCATGATTTTCTTGGGATAATTTTTTATGTTGTTGGCTGAGAAGCAAATTGCTTGTTTTTTATCAGTGTTGATGGCTATACGCCATTTGTTTAGGTATTGTGTAATGATATTGACATATTTTTGGAGCCGATGCCTAGCGAAGCTTTTGCAGTAGTCGGTTGTCATAATGCTGGTATCGTCAGCGAAGAGGCAAGTGAGATGGTCATCATTAGAGGGGAAGTCATGGATAAAAATATTGTAGAGGGTGGGGCCCAGGGCACTACCTTGAGGTACACCAGCCCTGATAGTGTGTTTATCAGAAAAACTGTCTAAAATTTTTACTTGGAAGGTACGATTGTGGAGGTAATGTTTCAGGATATGGATAATGTAATTTGGGAATTTTAGATTGATGAGTTTGAATAAGAGTCCATCATGCCAGACTCTGTCAAAAGCCTTGCTAATGTCAAAGAAGACTCCCACCGTAAATTTGTTATTATTATTATTGTTTTGGATATAGTTGACCATACGGATAAGTTGATGAGTGGTGGAGTGTTTTTCCTTAAACCCAAACTGGAAGTTGGGGATGATGTTGTTTGAGTTAATGAAATCTTTGATTTTTTTGAGAAGGACTTTCTCCACTAATTTGGAGATGGAGGAAAGTAGACTGATTTTAAGGTAATTATGTGGGTAAGAGTGATCAGTGTTGGGCTTGGGGATAGGAATGACAATTGCATTCTTCCAATAGTTAGGGAAATATCCCAGTCCGAAGATCTTATTGATGATTTTGGTGAGATGCGTAATAGCATTAAGTGGGAGATGTTGAAGGTGGATATTTTTAATATTATCTTCACCACCAGCCTTCCTGGTGGGGAGGTCCTTAATAGTGACCATAATTTCAAGAGGGGTAATAAATGGAATGGTATCAGCAGGGGGAGGGGGATTCTCAAGGAATTCCTTGATAGTGTTACTAATCAGAGTATTGTTATTCTCAGTATCATCTTGAGGGTTGGGGTAAAAAAAAATTTCCAAGGTGCTGGTAATTAAATTAGCTTTATCAGGGTTTGTATAGACAAGTTCGTTATCAGAGATATGAAGGGCAGGGATAACTTGCTTCTTGGTAGTAAATTTACGAACCAGAGAAAAGAAAGCCTTTGTATTGTTTTCCAGGGAGTCAAGGTAGTCATTGAAGGTTTTAATTTTGTACTTATCAGTCAGTGTTTTGATTTCTTTTTGGAGATTGTTAAGTATAGTTTTAAGAGCAGGGTCTGTGGAGTTCTGCCAGTGTTTTTTTATTCGATTTTTATGTTTAATGATGGAGATAATATCAGCAGGGAGCCTAGTGTGATTTTTGTGGATAATTTTCGTGGTGGTGGACCTATCCAATGCAAATTGGATGTTCTCAGTGAAAGTCTTGATACAAGTTTCAATGTCGTTGGTATTATGGATGGAAGGGTTACCTTGGATCTTGTCATGAAGGATGGTAGTAAAGGAGTTCCAATTGGTAGTGCGAATTGTAATAGAGTCAGTGGAAGGGGGATGTAAGAGTCCAAAATCCAAAAGAATGGGGTAATGGTCGGAGCTGAGCTCCGTAACCGCAGTAATATGGGCAGCATTCGGAATATTCTTGAGCAGAGCAAAGTCAATAGTAGTATTGGAAGAATTCCCAAAGTGAGTGGGAGTGTCAGGGGCGAAAATGTCAACAATATGATTAACAGTATAAGTAAGCAACTTAACGCCGTTGGAGTTAGGAAGGCCGTCAGACCAGACTTGGTTCTTGCAGTTAAAATCACCAATCAAAATGGTGGATGGACTGAGCATGAAAATATTGTCAAAATCCGAATTAATGTATAGCCTGTTAGGAGGGAAGTAAATAGATGAAATGGTGATATTGGAGTTGTCAAGTGAACAAATAATCGTGGTGTTCTCGAAGCTGGAGGAGTGAACTGGGCGAACATAATGTCTAATACTCAACTTAAAAAAAATAGCAGTACCGCCACCACGATTTGTGGTGCGGTCGACACGATGACAAATATAATTGGGGAAGAAGACCCTTTGAGAACCATTTAGGTGGGTCTCCTGGACCAAAAAATATCAGGAGAGTGTGCAATAAGGAAATCCGCGACCTCCCGTCTTTTAGAGCAGAGGCCGTTTAGCATTCCAAGAACAAATAGAAAATTTGGGAGCACTAGCCATGGGCAAAAGTAGCGCTGAGAGTAGACAAATCCCTCATTAGAATTTCCATTCCTTTAAGAATGTTGTGGATGAGGGAGGGAATATTTTGAAAGTGTTTAAGTAGCTTAATAACGTCGTGAATATCATTTGGTTTATTTTCAGTATATTCATGAGGGTTATGAGCAGTGGTGGTAGTTTTTAGCATCTCTGAGTAGCTTGGGGGTATGTTATGATTGTTGACAGCATTGAGTGGATTATGAGTGGGATTGGTAGGGTGATCCCTATTAGGTGGTCGATTAGGGCAGCCCCTGTAGTTGGCAGTGTGATCACCACTGCAATTGGCGCATTTGGCCGGAGTGTCCTTGGGTTTAGTGCAGTCCTTCGTAGGGTGCGATTGCGCACATTTTAGGCATTTGAATTGTTTGTTACAGTTATTGCTGGAGTGACCAAATTCCTGGCATCTGTAACATTGTGTGCGGGAGGACTTGAGTCGCAAGGATTCCACTTTGATGTGGAAGAATCCAAGGAAATTTACGTGGTAGATTCTATTGTTGTCCTCTGTACGAGGTAAATTGATAAGGAAGAGTGGGAGAGGCTTTCTATCACGACCATGCATTTGGGTGATTTTGTCAGGGTGAAGGCCTATTTCTGCCAACTTATCCTTTATGAATGATGGGTCCGTGTCTCCAGGGAGACCTCTAATGACCACTTTGAGACATTTTTCACCGCTGAAGGTGTAAGTGTGGAATGGGATATCTGAGTCGTTGAGGTGTCTGACTATTACTCTGTATGCCTCATCAGTGGGAGGATTTATAATATATTTAGTACCAGTGTACTTAATAGTAATTTTTGAGTCAGTTATGTCATTGATGGAATCAGCAAATTTATCATGGTTGACTAAATAGTCAATGATTATTGGGGGAACTCGGTTACTGCGTTTAAATTTTTGTGCTTGAAATTCATTATTGTCTTCCGTTACAGGCTGGGGGTGAGAGAAATCTGCAATAGTTTCAATCTCAGAGTCATCAACTTCCTTAGCCAATGTAGTGTTAATGTGTACATTGTCACTCACTGTAGGCTGTTCCTGATTATCAACGGTTACGGTATCACCGCGGTCAGCGGCCAAATTGATATTTGCCAGTTCGTTGCTGACAATACAAGGTTTAGTCTTTGATTTTTTTTCTTCTGTTTTTTTGTTTTCTTAACATTAGAAATAAAACTTTCATTATCGGTGGATGCAAGAGCACCAAACTGATTAGATAATTGGATAGAATCTGTGGGGTGTTTAGCCTTGGAAGAGGAAGAGCCTTTAATCGATTCAAATTTCCTTTCCAAGTTACGTATACGACTTAGCAATTGCTCTTCTCTGAGACTAGCATTATCGTGCTGAATACCATTGATATAGTGTGCAAGGGAAACCCGAGAGTTCATTGCTCTGTGTTTATTGCTTAGTAAAGCAAATTTCAAATCCGAATCGTCAGAGTTCTGAATCTTCTTGTCGAAGTAATCACAGATAATGTGTAGGTTGTGGTCACATTGACCAAGAGTACCTAGATCCTGTGTTTCGAGAGAATACAGATTGATTTTGGAGATAAGGTCCTCAATAGAGTTAATGTCAAGGGTGGGGAGGGGGTAATCAACTCCAACATGACTTACCTCATATTTCCAGTCCTTGGATGTATCATCAGTTGTAGCCATCATCAGTCTTGAAATCAGGGAAATTCCTAAGAGGAGGTGCTCAATAAAGGCCCTTTAAAGGGACAAGCGGGAATCGACCCGGTTTTGCCGGAAGGATGTACCGGACCTATCTCAACAGGCCACGGCAAACCAACGGGCTACTCGCGGGAAAGGGGACCCTAATCCGTCGTGGACGGAGAGAGAAGCATCAGCGGGTGGCCAGGCGGGAGAAAAAGAGAGGTTCTTCCTTCGGAGGGGGGAGCGGAAAACACGTCTTGCTGCTACGCCGGTCGGAGGAGGGATGAAATGAGCTTAAGTTCTTAGAGATGGCAAATCTCTTAAGGAAGCCAAAAGTGCCAAACAAACTGGTAGCTAATATAGAATTAGCGCAGACCAGACGAGTGACCGAAGCAATGGTTCGGTTCAACTCGAGTATTTCATATATTTCTGCTTTAGCCCTGGCTATTGGGCGGTAATTTACTGAAAGTTACTGATATTTTATTGATATTTTATTTGTTGCTAACATGTGTATTTAAATAGATAGTAATATGGTACCCGTTTAGCGTCCACATCCCAGGTAGCCCTGTCGTCTGTAGAATATATTGTACAAAAGCAGTAATTGTTTTATGAGTTAGTTTTAATTAAAATTCGCAGAACAATCGACAATTGTTAATTGTAGTAAACTACAATTAACAATTGTTAATTGTAGTAATCTACAATTAACAAATAATTAATTGTTAACTGTGGTAAACTACAACTAACAATTAATTAATTGTTAATTGTAGTAAACTACAATTAACACTTAATTAATTGTTAATCGTAATTTTCCACAATTACAATTGATCAATTGTTAGTTGTTGTGGTTACGTTTACCAATTAATCAATTGTTAATCTTTAATTGTCAATGCAATTAAAATTTGCCCAACTCTGCGTCCATATCCTACACACACACGCATACATACACACACCTACACACACACACACCTACACATACATACACCTACACATACATACACTCCTACACACACACACATACACACACTCATGCCTGCACACAGAAACAAACACACATGCCTACATACACACACACACGAACGTCTACACACACACACACACGAATGCCTACACGCACAAGCGCGTACACGCACAGCACTGCATACACAACACTCACATACACGCGCATACATACACACACACACGCTTGTGATTGCGAAAAACGTAATTTGAATTCATAATGCCAAAAATTCAAATTAATATATATATATTTTTTTTTTTTTTCCGCCATCACCATCGAAAGATTCAAGGGTCAAATTTACAACATTCGCAGTACAACGTTATATATGGGAAGATTTATTCACTCATAGGCAATTACATATTGGTCTGTCTTGATCTGAAAATGAGGAAAATTGATTTAATGACGAGTTGGGGCGGGGCGTTAGTACTGCTTTCGTTGTGCAAAATTTAGAATGACATTTTCCCACCAGTATATTAAGTCAACTAGCTGGGCGACCGAGCCTCGATCGGCTTTAAAAGAAAGTTTTTTTTTCTTTTGTATTTTGTTTTTCTTTACGGTTCAAAGCACTTTTTTTAAATAGTATACTTAAAAAACAAAATATTAATGAAATATTCGTGTTATCGCCAATAGTCGGATATGCTTCCGTGAAACGAGATATATAAGAAATACAAACACTTCATCAGCATAATAATCATTTCAGCTATAAGAAGCCCACTACTGAATATAGGCCTCCCCTCCCCCACAGACATCAACCTAGGGAAACTCTGAGCTGGTTGAATATAAATATTTTACGTACGGTATCACCAAAAACAAGCAGTTTCTTACACCAAGCATGGTGACAATAAACGTGAGAAAAATTAAAAGGATTAAAAATGCGCCGCGACCTACTTATAATCACTAAAGTACCAAATAAAGAATAATCTGAGTGCAATTAAATCAGCATTTTGCTTTAAACTATCTGTAACATTTTTGTTTGCAATTTTCCTGTCACTAATTAACAGATTTTGAGCTCGGAGCGAATTTTACTAATTAACCTAATACTTCCTTCCACACTATGTTGCGATTCACGATTTTATTCCAATCGAAATTTTCATTTGGAATAAATACTTTTAGTTTAGTTGGTCACTTTACGCCAGAAAATGTTACATACAGCATGCTAGCCTTAAAAACTGATGATCCACAAACCACTCCAACAATTTCCTAACAGTCTCAAAACATATGTTTTTTTTAAATAAAATTTAGATGAGTGATTTTAAAAATATATAAAACTATTTGAAGTGTAAAAAAGATAAATAAATAGAATAAAATAAGACAGTCAAAAATTTCGCTATAAAAAAAAAAAATAAATAAATAAATAAAATCGAATTATTGTCCGTTTTTCACAAGAAGACATTTGACTTCTCTCTCGTCACGTGATACCCGATGATTCTAATTCACTGTGTTCGGATCATAGCATTTTGTTGCAAAAGCAGCGGTTTTTAAAATGTAAGAATAACTGTAATGACAACAGACGAGTGAAGCAAGTGATGAAAAGGACACTAAGACTTTTTTCGACATTAAAATGCAAGCCCAAATTAAGGCTGTCTGGTTGTCTAAGAAGCGCGTGGATTGCGTACCGATCTCGCGTAAAATGGAACTTTGCGTTCGAGGAGGCGTGACGAAGTACCCTCTCGTAAACAACGGACCATACATAACACTTTTGAATTTGTTTTTCGCCAAGTGTAATTGAAATTTGCCAAATTGGGCAAATTGGCCTGGCAACCCTAAGCAAGTTTGAAATTTTAAAGTGAGACCAGACAAATTTTCATTGTTATGGTTGCAAATCGTCTACCTAATGTGTCAATTCAGTTTTTTTCTAGGCTGAACTAAAGCGTACTTTACATTAAAAAACCGGTTTTTGTTTTAAAAAAATCGCGTTTTTACTGAAAAAACATTGAAGTAGATGAATGAACTAGGAATGCCAAACTACAATAAAATTCGAAATTTCATCCAAATCGTTAGAGCCGTTTCCGAGATACGAAATATAAATAAATATACAACACACACATCCACAAGAATTGTTCGTTTAAAGATATAAGATAAGTATTATGAAAATAGTTTTCTACTAGTTCAATCAAGTTTGCAAAACCTCTTCAAATATAGAGGGTCTGCGAATATGAATGTGCAGAGATTCCTAATATTTTCTGATTCTCGGCATCCTTTCAAAGTTTGGATTTTCTTCTTCACCTATGTCACTTTCAATAATATATTATTACCGTGAGATTTATTCACTCATTCGCAAATACATGTTGGTCTGTCTTGATCAGAAGATGAGAGAAATGAATTTAAAATCTCAAAACTAAATAAATAACTAAATAAAAATAACGAAACAAAAAATGTCATACAGCACATGATGTTTCAAGATAAACAGAACAGGTGTCCAGCAAAGGACACCCTAATTTCAAAATAAATATCTCGGAATTAAAGAAGATTTTGGAAGGAAAGAAGCGGTATGTTTATTGTGAAAGCCATAAAAATCATATACGGAATTTTGGAACTTAGTGCACAAAACCGCCAACAGATGGAGCTTCACGCTGTACAGAGTTTCTTGAATCAATACAAACGCGTCTTGTAAGTTTGTTCTTACCTTTGGCGATGAGTATAACGATAGTTTTCAGGTCAGGCCAGCTGGAGCATTTCGCTGTTTTCGGAAGTTTCGCTTTTATGCCATCGGACTGTGGCCTAACCTTTGAAATTCCAGCACCAGATAACACTCGTTGTTCAATGGTATACATGTTCTGGTTCAGGTTTTGATGTTTATACAGGTGCATATATTCCAGTAGTGTCCACTTTACCTGATATTTATGCAATTAAGAATGATCCAATTTTTAACAGGATCATGGAATTAAAAAAAAAAAAAATTAAATAAAAATAAAGGAGAGCAGGGCGGGGAAAGCAGTCAGATGTTTTACATGATGTGAAAAAAGAAAAAAAAAGAGCGTCTTCAGGGCCACGTTAGTTATGTGAAAGGCTTGTTCAGTTACAGTTAATTTTTTTGTCAATTCTTTCATTGTTATTCCCCCCCCCCCCACACACACACAGCCGTTAGCTGTAAGACAGCTGCGTGTTGGTTAGGGGGGTTGTTTTGGTCCTTAAAGTATCAAAGTTCATAAGGCAGCATTTTGCCGGCTAGCTATGAGTGCTATTCTGCACTTTTGAAAACCTAAATTGCTCTCTGTTGAGAGGGTTGGTGTAAGCTGCACTATAGAAAACCTAAATTGCTCTCTGTTGAGAGGGTTGGTGTAAGCATCTAAAGAGTCATTATATTTTCTAGCTTCTTTTATGACAAAATGAGAAATGGAGGGAATGGCCAGACTTTTATGTATATCTTTTCCTTTTACAAGCCAAGGAAAGTGCAAACTCCTACTACAATTCCAGCATGAAGCGCCACTTGCTAGCACTTTTAGGAACTAATTTCCAAATTTCTGTACGGGATTTTTATGGCTTTCATAACAAGCACACCAACAATTTCATTTCAAAATCATCCTCTGTTTTCGAGCTATTCAATTTTGAAATCAGAAAGTCCTTCGCTGGACACCCTGTACCTGCATAATATTTATCTCGGATCGATAGGTTTTAACCCGAACAGGGTCGGGGAGAGGCGCTAGTATTGTACAAAAAGACAGCAGCGAGTAGTATTCAAACAATAGGGAAGTTGCAACCTATTAAATGTTCATATTTTGGCTATTGGATATTGTTAATTGACACTCAAAACTAAAAAATTCACCATCGCCGAATTTTAAAACACCGTGGTTGATTTTTAATGAATTTTTAAAAATTCACGCGCAAAAGTGCGCTCTTCTGAAACGTCACGAGCCAACGTCACAGGGCGCGAATGGGCAGCTTTCCGCCGAAGATCCCTTGTTTTCGCTAGGGACATTTTGAGCGCGCTGATATTTTTATTTTTTAGAAATTCAATAATCCTTTTGAACACACTATGGAGGCCGGATTCGTTAAAGCACAAACTAAATAATCTTCCTCAAGTAATATCAATAATGATATTCGAATATTTCCGAGAGGATGAGAGGTTTAATGTTCCAGAAACGCGAGGGGTTAAATGCGAGGAGATAAGCCTTTTACGTTTCGACTTCGAAGTCGAATGCATGTTCTTTGGTTTCTCCCATGACATGGGAACCGGTTCGCTAGCGTTTCTCCCCTATCGGAAGAGCGCATGACGTCACTTCCTATGCCATTTGACGTCACAAGAGCTTGAACTTTAAAAGTTAATTTAAAAAAAAAATACTTATCGTATCGCAAAAATATTTTCACCTATGATGTTCATACATGTTACTCTATCATATAAAAATAAAATTGAAAAATCGAAAACTTCCCTATTGCATAATTATCAAAAGTATCTATTGCGTAACTTTAAAGCTCGACACAAATTTGAAATTGTGTTTTTATGTGCGAAACTTAGGATAACATTTTACCACCAGTTCATATTACGTGGTTAGAAATTATATGTATTATTTTCTAAAATTGTCCAATCAAAATTTATACCTATTGCATCTGCTTCCGGTAGGCAATCCTCTTGATCTCCCTGATGTATTGCATACAATATAATACGGAGTGGGAGTTTCCAACATTTTCGGAAGCGCGGTACAGTCGGATCCCGAGAGTTCCAAGACTCCTCGTGTAAGTCGAAATTTCGCGTTGTGGAAAAGTGTTGTGTAAATGATTTTTTTAAATTAACATACCGAATCATTTTAGACATTTTAAACTGTTTTAGGCCATTTTTTAACTATATATTACCGTTTCTTACATAAAAAGTTGAAGTTTTATCGTATTTTTAAGAAAGCTGCATCATTTAACGTAAAATACTGTTACGATGCGCAAAATGAATGATCAATTAGGAAGAGAGACATAAAAATTTAACAGTGCTGTGGTATGGACAGTATGTATAATAAAGCACTGCGCTGTAAAAAGTTGCTACATAGTAGATACCAAAAGTTGCATTTATATTTTAAAAATTGAAGATCATTAATGCGTCGCAATCTAATCGTCATTCTGATATATTTTTTAATATAGTAGCTTTGCATTTACTTTTATAACCTTTACATCTATGGTAACACCCCACTTTCAGAATCTCTATAATCTACAATACAAGAGCAGATTCCAATTTCATACTGTTTGCATTTTGCTTAAACACTACTCTGCGAGCTTCATATTAAAACTAAGGTCTGGACATCCGGATTGCCTTTCTCTTGTCTTTTAATTATACGTATGAAAAATTCGCTCATACCTAATTGGCGAGCTACCTTCGACCCGTTGTTAAAGCGTATCAAGAATCTTTACCTTTTCTTAAATTGTCTTTTTTCCTAACTTTCGCTTTTTGTTTCCATCTTCAAACTTTAGATGAAACAGCGTGCCTAGGTGCCACAATATTTCATCACCTTTTATATTCAGAATAAATAAATTAAAAATGAGGAGTGGTGATACATACACACTAATAAAGCTATGTTTATAGCAAGGGCGCAGCCAGAGGGGGGCCCATAGGGCCCATGCCCCTCCCCCCCCCAGAACGCTAATTTGAACAATTTTCAAAAATACTCTTCTTTTTTTTTCATTGGAACGAAGACGAACGCGCTTTGAGAAAACGAAGTGGTTCCAAGGTAAGCAGGGACGACGAGAGGTCATTTAAAACTTCCCCCTCTCTCCTTTTCGGCATTTATTTTTTCTGTAGTAATCCTTCATAACACTGCCTATTTCTTCTGCTACCGCGAAGCGATCGTTTTCAACATTGCGCCGTTTCAAGTCCTATTTAAGAAGCACAATGATGCAAGAACACTAAAATGCATTAGCACAGCTTTGTATCAACAAAGATATAGTTGTACAACCAGATGAAGTTATTGAAGAACTAACCAAGAAACAACGACGGTTAAATTTTGTATTGTGACAATAAGACAATTTTATAAGTGTACACATGCAATGTGGATATATAGGACTCATCAAGTGTAAGTGATTTTATTGATTATTTTGTTCTATTTTTAAGTGATTTCATGCCACTTTAACGTGTTCCTTTTTTTTTCCTTTCCTTGAATGATCTTAAAAATATGAATAGTTTAGAGCTTTTGGTGATAAAAATTCGTGTGCATTTTGATTTATTTCATTAATATAGTAAACGAAGTAATAACAAGTATTAATTTCCATTTATTAATTTGAACATCTTACAGCAATGCTGTTGTTTCAAGTTCTTTAAAGTTTATTCTTAACGTGATTTCAATTCTGGCATAAGAACAATTAATGTTTTTGCAATAGTTTTTGAATAAATTGCGAAACTTAAACGATTTTAAGGAATTTTACTAAATAATATTAATAATAATAATAATATATATATATATATATATATATATATATATATATATATATATATATATATATATATATATATATATTGATGTAAAGAAAGAGAGAGAGAGCGCTGATAGAGTGTTGTGAAAAAAAAATGTGCCCCCCCTAAAAATATTTTCTGGTTGCGCCCCTGGTTTATAGTGTGGTGTGTGGGAACTTGCGCAGTTAGTGATGCTGAAAGGATGAAAGTACATTCATGAAGTCAATGATTAGTAAGCTATAACAAAGCCGAAACTTAGCATCACGATTTCTTTCTAAATATTTTCGCTTTCAGAGCGAGAAATTCGCTTTAGCTCTAAAATTCTTTGCTCCTGAGAAATTCGCGTTATAGCCATTTCGCGTAAGTCGGATCGCGTTGTAGCAGGAGTCGACTGTATACTTTGAAAAGATTAGCTTTTCTTCCTCCACCTAAGTCTTTATCGAAAAACAAAAATATTAATAGTCCCGTACGTATATCGATACCGTGGGCCTGGCGACACTCCTTGCCTCTTACTGCATTTTTGGGCTCCGCGGTATTCACTTCGAAAATTTCTGAAACACAGGGTTACTAATCCATAACTCATCGGTTCTCTACCGGTGGTTCGCGAACCCCTGGGGGTTCGCTGGAGGTGTAAAAGGGGTTTGCGAAAACAATACTGTAATGGTGAAATTTCAAAATGCTTGTTGATATAAAGTCTTAGGTTCAAGTGGTTTCTTTCTTTTTTCGAGCAATCACGATTGCTTATTGTTCTCACTTGACTGTTTTTGATGTTACGCTTATTTTATTTTCTCACCAGCATCTTTTGCCAGCACCACCGTCACGTCGACCGGCCTCACGATGCTGCTCCTCTTGCGAAAACCGTCTCCAGGTTGCGTCCATATCCTACACACACACGCATACACACACACGCCTACACACATACACACACTCCTACACACACACATACACATACACACACTCATGCCTGCACACAGACACAAACACATATGCCTACATACACTCACACGAACGCCTACACACACACGCGCGCGTACACACACAGCACTGCATACAAAACACGCACATGCATACATACATACACGCATATACACGCACCCACATACATGCGCCTACACAAACACACACGCTCGTTATTGCGAAAAGCATAATTTGAATTCAAGATGCCAAAAATTCAAATTAATATATATTTTTTTAAGTTAGTTTTGATTCGCTTGTCTCTTGCACATGCGATACTTTTTAGATGTAAATGACCAGACATATTTTGTAAATTTCAAGATTTAGAGTCATTACAGAGTTTACATAGTGCCGTTTTGATCGGAAAATTCGAGTATATTTGATGGGAAAATTTCACGGAGCATACGCGAGCGTCTGAAATATTTCTAGTTAATTTTCGATAAGTAGTTTCTTTGCCACTTGAATTTGACGAAGAGCTGTTTTGTTGCTGTAATATTCAAGAAAAAATAGCTAACAACCCAAAAATACCTCAGTTGACGTGAAAAAACATTTTAATCAACTTCAAGGGTAAGCAAGTGGGGTGGTTCCAGACGCTGGGTTAAAAGGAAACATGATTTCACTTGTTAGCAAACAGCTACAGAATCAAATACAATCAGACCTCGTTTTCCCGTCACCTTTGGGACTATCAACAAAGTGTCGTCATAGCCGGAGTCATAATCGGAATAGTTTAAAACTTCGTAGTTCAACCTAAGTTTTAAATAAAATTATGAATTTAATAAAGAAATTCATTTTCATGTTTTTAATTTGGTTCGTGAACTATAACAACGCTTGTCTCTTATCTGTTGTTAGAGTCAGATATTCCTACAATATTTCTTTCCAGATGTTTCGTGTATTTTACCAAAAATATTTCAATTGCAAAGAAAAATTCGATCCTGTGTGAGCAGCTCAGAGTGTCATTTACACCGGAGTGCGCCATTAAATACTGTCGTAAAATTCGGAGTCACTTAACATTGAGATTGTATAACATAAGTTCAGAATTTTGAAAAAGTGATGTTACATCCGGAGAGTTGGGAAATTTTGGAGTTGCTCTGTATTTCATCCTGAATCTTGGACACAGCACAAGAACCTTTATGTGCCAATTCATCGAAAAGAAATGGAAGAACCGAAATTCGAAACACCGAAATTCTGTACCTCTTTACACGTCAACTGACCATAGAAACATAACTTTCTTGCTTACTTCTAGCTACCAGTTATATTATACAGCATATTAGTATAAGCATTTAAAAGCGCAGTTAGCCAGTTGTCACGAATCATTTCATCATGAAAATCCAGGAAGTCTCTGATGGACTCTTATTCAAACTCATCAATCTAAAATTCCCAAATTACATTATACATATCCTGAATCATTATCTCCACAATCGTACCTTCCAAGTGAAAATTCTTGACAGTTTTTCTGATAAACACACTATCAGGGCTGGTGTACCCCAAGGTAGTGCCCTGGGTCCCACCCTCTACAATATTTTTATCCATGACCTCCCCTCTAATGAGGACCATCTCACTTGCCTCTTCGCTGACGATACCAGCATTATGACAACCGACTACTGCAAAAGCTTCGCTAGGCATCGGCTCCAAAAATATGTCAATATCATTACATAATACCTAAACAAATGGCGTATAGCCATCAATACTGATAAAACACAAGCAATTTGCTTCTCGACCAACAACATAAAAAATTATCCCAAGAAAATCATGGTCGGAAAAGACACTATCCCTTACTCTATGAATGTTAAGTACTTGGGCGTCTATCTTGACAGACGGCTCAGGTTCAATAGTCACATTGATCATGTTATCAAAAAGGCCAATGTCAAAGTGGGATATTTATACGCTCTCCTAAATAAAAACAACTCTCTGAACACTAAAAGCAGACTGCTACTTTACACCTCGATCATTCGCCCTGCTCTCATATACAGCATCCCCTGCTGGGGATATGCAGCTGCTAGCAATATCAAAAAAATTCAAACTCTCCAAATTAAAATTCTGAGAAAAATATTGTTACAAATTCTGTAAATAGTAATTATTGTAGGAACGTAACCTGTAAATAGTTTCCCGTAATGAATATACAACCCCTTTTTCATTC
This sequence comes from Uloborus diversus, assembly GCF_026930045.1. NCBI lineage: Eukaryota > Metazoa > Arthropoda > Arachnida > Araneae > Uloboridae > Uloborus > Uloborus diversus. The sequence goes on from NC_072738.1 coordinate 15,858,887, forward strand.
GGCTAAAGTATACGACCCCTATTTTCTTTCTTTTCATTGATAACGGTCTACTACTTTACAGAAGCGTGTGGAACATTTGAGAAATTTCTTTTCGGTGTATTTAAGCCGTTAGCGATGGATAAACAGTTAGTTTCGATTGAGAATTCGTTAGTGTATTGGCTCTGTTTATAGCGAGGCATTTCGCTGTGTTGTTTTCGTATTTGGAAGTAAATACGTGTGTAAACGTTGAGTTTACGGTGTTGTGTGATAATTGCTTAATTGCTGATGAATAATTTAGCAGTTGTTAACGATTTCTCCTGTACATAGTGTAAATAAAGCTCCTGTGTTTTTATCAAGAACTGTGTCTTCATTTCAAGAAAGTGGAAGTCGCACCGAATCCGTTACAATTGGCGCCCAACGTGGGACTCGAACCCACGACCCCGAGATTAAGAGTCTCGTGCTCTACCGACTGAGCTAGCCGGGCAGTGACTCCAACATCATCAGAACCTGATCCATGGAGTGATGACCAAGTTCGAAAAGATCAACTTGAAGACCCCGACATAAAACCAATTTTAGAGTTCATGGAAAGTGACAGTCGACGCCCTAGCTGGCAGGACGTTTCCATCTTCAGTCCTGCAACAAAAAGATACTGGGCTTTATGGAACTCGCTCCATTTACGGAACGGCGTGCTATACCGAAAATGGGAATCTGACGACGGCAAAACATCTAGGTGGCAGTTACTACTTCCCCGATCAAGGATTTCAGATGTTCTGAAAGAAATACATAGTAGTGCGACTGGAGGACATTTTGGTGTCTTGAAAACCCTCAATAAAGTTCGGGAGCGCTTCTTCTGGAGCAAGGCGAAGGATGACGTGGAGAAGTGGTGCCATTCTTGTGACGCCTGTGCTGCTCGTAAAGGACCGAAGAAAAGAAGCAGAGGGAAGCTACATCTGTACAACGTTGGAGCTCCTTTCGAACGAATTGGGATCGACATCCTGGGTCCTCTACCAAGAACTGCTGATGGGAACAAATACATTCTTGTTTCCATCGACTACTTCACCAAATGGCCGGAAGCATATCCCATTCCAGATCAAGAGGCTACCACCGTAGCAGAGACTCTAGTCCAACATTGGATCTCGAGATACGGAACACCTTTGCAGATTCATTCCGATCAAGGGAGGAATTTCATCTCTGCTGTGTTTAAGGGCCTATGTCAAATTTTCGGAATTGAGAAAACTAGGACAACACCACTACACCCACAATCGGACGGCATGGTGGAGAGATTTAACCGCACAATCCTGAACAATCTCTCACTTATGGTATCCAGAAATCAACAGGATTGGGACAAGAAGCTACCTTTGTTCCTGCTGGCCTACCGCAGTGCTGTCCACGAGACTACCGGATATGCCCCATCTCAGATGCTCTTCGGACGAGAGCTTCGGCTACCTTGTAATCTCGTCTTCGGTCGTCCTCCGGATGCGCCTGCATCGCCTGAGGAGTACATCCAGGATCTCCAGGCCCGGTTGGAAGACGTTCATAACTTCGCACGAGAGCGAATCAACATCGCGGCGGAGAAGATGAAGACCCGATACGACACAAGGTCTACTGGACATGAATTCAACGAAGGCGACAAGGTTTGGTTATGGAATCCCATCCGACGGAAAGGTCTGTCACCCAAATTGCAGTCGCATTGGGATGGACCCTACAAAGTCCTTAAACGACTAAATGACGTCGTAGTGAGGATCCAAAAATCACCTAATGCAAAACCTAGGGTTGTACATTATGATCGGTTAGCCCCATACTATGGCCATAGTTCATGAGTATTACGTAAACAACCATGGTTGATAACATAAAAGTTGTAGATAATTTTTGCTTTTAATGTTTAGTAATATTTCTTGTTATTATTGTGTTTTCTGTATCTGTTAGTTATTAATTAATGTGTATATTTGTAAACTTGTGATAGAAGTTTGGCACCCTTTCTGGGGATTGTACTGCCCGGGACGTGCAGTCCTTAGGAAGGGGGCAATGTTACAAATTCTGTAAATAGTAATTATTGTAGGAACGTAACCTGTAAATAGTTTCCCGTAATGAATATACAACCCCTTTTTCATTCGGCTAAAGTATACGACCCCTATTTTCTTTCTTTTCATTGATAACGGTCTACTACTTTACAGAAGCGTGTGGAATATTTGAGAAATTTCTTTTCGGTGTATTTAAGCCGTTAGCGATGGATAAACAGTTAGTTTCGATTGAGAATTCGTTAGTGTATTGGCTCTGTTTATAGCGAGGCATTTCGCTGTGTTGTTTTCGTATTTGGAAGTAAATACGTGTGTAAACGTTGAGTTTACGGTGTTGTGTGATAATTGCTTAATTGCTGATGAATAATTTAGCAGTTGTTAACGATTTCTCCTGTACATAGTGTAAATAAAGCTCCTGTGTTTTTATCAAGAACTGTGTCTTCATTTCAAGAAAGTGGAAGTCGCACCGAATCCGTTACAATATTTAGAGCACCATGGTTTGTCTCCAACAAAACCCTGCATAAGGACTCAGGGATTTCATATATCAATAACTACATCATTGACACCACCACCAACTTTTTCACCAAACTTGGTCATCATGAAAACCCACTGATATTTGAGCAAATCTTCCACACTTTTAATTCTGGCGGCAAAAATATGCCGTCAGATGCCATGTTCATCTATTAATGACTCTCGTTCTTAGGTTTTACCTAAGCTTCTCTCCTTTCCAACACTGTTAGGACTAGGCCTATCAGTTTTCTTTCCAATTGTACATACCATGTAAATACTTGTATATACTCTTATCATATTCCAGATCATTCATTATACTGTCATTTCAACTATGTAACCCCTGTAAATATGTAGTGTGGCCCTGAAAAGATTCCTTTTTTTTTTCTCCATCCCCCCCCCTCACACCATTTCAAATCAACTCCTTCATGACTTTCCCTCATACAGGGTAAAAGAGCTCCGCTCTGGCCCATTTAATTTCCTATCTGTATCTATCTGGAAAGGAGGCTGTTTGTTTGACAATTAGGATGGCCGTGTGCATATAATAGTTTCAGCGTATTCAATTGCTTAAGTCTCTTTTGATTGTTTTACTTACTTTTCTTAGCATCATATTATATTTGGTGGTGCAATAGATGTTTTCAAATCGATTAGTTAAAATATAATATATGCATTAAATATATTCAAACTGGGAGCCATTACGTATACTTAATTTTTATAGATAACAGAGAGATATCGAGAGTTTGAATAAGAAATTATTGATATATTTCATTGTAGTTCGTTATAAAGGCGATATATTAACCCAATTTTGTTCACAGAAACACTTTAGCTCTAGAAACGAAATAAATCACTCACATTAACAAATTTTTGCTCTCTTCCTTTGTTACACAAATCCACAATATCATTTTTAATTCTTAAATGTTTGAAATCACATCCGAACGTATCTAACATTGAGCTGAGATAAAAGCGGTAATGGTCTTACAAGCGATTTCGCATGAATCACTTAAATCGTGATCGTCATTCGTCATTAAAGCAGGGTTGACAGCTGAAAACCCCCTTAGGAGGTGCACCGCTCTCCCTCTAATCTCAAACAGCAAACATGCCTATGAGACATTTTCTGTGTTTGCAAGCTCAAATTTTATTGCTTCCATATTTAAGTGATTTAATAGTTTTCTGATTCTATCGTTAAAATTATTCTCTTGTAATAGTTTTTGAAATTTCGTTTCCAAGATCCGCCGAGAAGACAAATTTCTCTGAAATGGGATGATCCCTTCCACAGTTGGCGTAGACGAGATCTTCTTCCTTATTGGTCAGTCTCGAAGCCGGTGAGGGCCGACGCAGAAGACGCACCTTTCCGTGATGGCGTGATGTTGCAGGTGTAGGAGCCCGGCATCAGAAACATTGGAGGGAGCCACGACGGGGATAGAGCATTTCCAGGTGGGCGATGAAGTCCCCGACTTTTATTCTTTTCTTGAAAATATCCTCTTCTCCGTTTTCGAGTTTGCTGACATGTACGCAGAAGACGGGGAGAGGGCCTTTTCGGTTGGTGAGTTGGCGTACGTGTACAACGCAGGGTAGGCCGGATTGGACCCAATTGGGCTGGACCCAATAGTTTTTTTTTTGAAAAAAACCCATTTAAAGAACCCATTATTTTGCCCACTTTTGGGTTTTTTAAAATTTTCTGAGAAGTTTTTAAAAAAATAATTAAAGTACTTTTACAATTTAAACTTCTTTTTTATTTGGTCTTCACCACAGACAATGGACATAAAAAATGAATTTCGAACTTTAATAGCATATCTTAACTCTTAACAGCCTTTAAAAAATACTTCAAAGATTTAAATAAATATATTTAACTTTTTTCTTTAACTGGTCAATAACTAACTCAAATTATCTTCACTAAGTCCTGTCACGTCTGATTTTCTCAATATTTGTAGATTGTACAGAAAATTACTCTAGCTAAAAGGTTTTCATGTGAATTATTTTCTGCAAACCAACCCGTCACAAATCTCGAATAAACAAGGTATATCTATATATATAAAAATCTCGTGTCACGATGTTTGTTCGGGGTAAACTCCGAAACTACTCAACCGATTTTTCTCAAATTTCATATCTTTGTGTCATTTGGTCCAACTTAAAAGATAGGATAGTTTTTATAATGTTTTATTGCAAATTTCATATTAATTATGCAATAATAGTGTGAATTAATTGTTTAGTTCTAAAAATTCTTAATAGATGGCGGTGTAAGTTAATTAATCGATATAACTCTAACATCGTATGACTTACTGCTAAAAACACCATGATAAAAAAACTCAGAAATGTTGCTTAGAATTTCCATATAACGTTTCGGGATATTACAGGTTATTATTCACTTCCTGAGAAAATCAACTATATTTTTCAAAACGTTTCCTTGAATTGCTACAAATTGCAGATTTCGCACCGTTGTGAAAAATATCTTTCTCCACCAGTATCAAGATTAACTAAACGTATTTAATAGGTGTATCGGTTTCAGAGCGATTAAGGTTTATCCAGATTGACTCAACACTCAATGAGTGCGATGAGATATCTGGATCACGAGGAGTTACATTCGAGCAATGTGTCTTCGCGTTGGCAATGCGTGCATTAATGCTTTGAGAGCTTTCTAGAAAAGCGGGAGGTTTCCGGGCTATAATATTAAACCTGCGTTAGGCTTCTCTGAAGGTGCCAGAATCATAACTGCCTTTAACCAAGAAGACTACTGAATTCTTCAAAAATAGTCCAGGTTAATTTCGGGAAGGTTAGTGAATTTAAGCGGAAAACAATTATTTTCTTTATTTTGTTCCCCAAGAAATTTTTAATATCATTAATTCTTGCAAAGATACGTTCGCAACAGAAAATTGCAGTGACAGTTGCATCGACAGGCATTGCTGCTACTTTTTTTAGATGGTAGACGAACAGCACATTCAGCTTTAAAGTTACCTATTAGATATTCATAACAAACTAAACGCAATGTGTAACATTAAAGAAAAAAAAAAAAAAAACGTGGAATGGCTGTAGTGTTGCAAGAGAGTAAAATTATAATTTGGGATAAGTGTACTATGGCTCATGAGTAAAAGCATTCATTCGAAGCACATCATTGGATTGTGCAAGATTTGAACGGCAACGATAAACTTTTAGGCGAAATTGTCTGAACACTCTCTGGGGACTTCCGGCAGACATTACCAGTTATTCCGATGAAATCATGTTTAAAACAATTGTTTTTATAGCCAACTTAAAATATAGGATAATTTAATAATTTTTTATTGCAAATAAAATATTAATTATACACTAATAGTGTGAATTTATTGTTTAGTTCTAAAACATCTCATCTATGGCGATGAGCATTCGAAGCACATCAGAGGATGCAAGATTTGAACGGCAACGATACATTTTCAGTGAAATTGTCTGAATACTTATTGGGGACTTCCGGGAGACTTTACCAATTATTCCGATGAAATCAACGCATGTTTGAAACAATCGTTCTTATATCGTAATCTCAAGATAGTGCGATTGGCCATGAACATGCGAGTATAAACGCAAAATAACCTAATCCCACAAGTATTTTCTAAGCAATTGCTGGGTATTGGAAACGGTGAAACTGAACTGTATCAAAATATACAGTACAACAAATAGCCAGACAATTTCTACACTGCCGTTGGGACGAAAAGTGAACTAATTGAGAGTCTATTCCCAGATAAATTTAATATTTTTAAAATCATAATTGCCTCTGTAATCGCGCTGGTTGTGTAGCAGTTTTGTTTTCGGTAAACATTCCCGAACAGACAGGAATATTTGTGGATCGTCAATTGTCGACTGTCAGATACATATCCCGATGCATATCACATTGTATTTATTGGTCGCACAAAGTCATTAGGAGTTGACACTTTCTAATGCAGATTTGACATAAGGAGAAACAGTATTCGTCAACTGTTTAAAACAATTTTGACGACATACTGTCCAACACAATCATTATTTTTTAAGGAGAAACTATATAACTTTCACGTTTGAAGACGTATTTCATTAAGTTTGACAAACACACAAATATCCAAATCCAGATTTTACACCAGAGATGAATATGAAGCTTTAGTTTTAACTGAAGGTTTTTGCTTTTCAATTTCAAATTTGCCACTTAGTTATTATGATATGCCGTCGCTTGATAGTTGGGCCACGTACTTAGTTAACACTGATTTGCAGCGTATAACAACAGAGCAATGACGCTGTCTTAGCTACAATTATTGCGAATAATAAGCCATTACTGACGGCTGGAAAAAAAGCTCCCCATTGATGCTGAACAAGCCTATACAGTTGTCGATGAAAACAAAGCAGTAAACATTCCAGCTGAATTTTTTAATTCCCTGGATACACCAGGAATGCGACTACACGATTTCCGGTTGAAAATTGGCTCAACAATTTATTATTTTTGCGACCCACCTAAATTACGCAACGGTACACGTTTCTTCATCAAAAGTCAACAATTTTGACGAGAAAGTTTAAAGGAGAAATGTTTGTGTTGCTAAGTAATCCATTAATAGCGTCATAATTTTCAAACACATTTGAAAAGCTTCAATTTTTGATTCGTTTAGCTTTTGCAAAGACCATAAATAGATCTCAAAAACAAACAATGTCTTCCTTTGGTTTGGACTTGAAACATAAATATTTCTCTCATGGGCAACCATATTTCGCCTACTCACAAATGGAAAGTTATCATACTTTTCGTATTAGCAAAAGACTGGTTAAGCAAGAACATTGTGCACAACTTAGTGATTAGACAGTTTTCAGTTTTCAAATAATAGAAACAATAGTTCGAAGTCAGTGTTATCTACTTCATTGAAAAAATTTAACTTTTATATATCTTTAATTTAGTTAGTGTATTTTGTAAAGAAGTTATTGATTACAAACTATAGAGAAAGCAGAGGTAAATAAAATGTAGTGTAGAATCTAAAAGTGTATTTTGGTTTACGCTTAGTTTCTATATTCGGTTATTTTACAATCAGTTTCGATATTTACAATCACTTTCCAGTTATTTTTGCTTTTTTTTTTGGCAGAAGTCATACTTACAAAATTTACTAAGCGTAAGTATAGTTTTTTAAGTACTTTCTTCAGCCTGCACTGTAAAAAAAAATGCGAAACGTTACTGAGTAAAAATTTTCGATACTTGCTTGCAGTTCTGGCTAAGCTTTGGTTATGTTTGTATTACTGATTATAGAAGTTCCTTAATAAATCAGAAAGGTGCGAAGCTCTTTTTTTTTATCCCTTCCTAAGTTTACACTAAATGTCCAGAAACACGACTAGCTTCAAACGGGAAGATCTTCGAATTTTTCAAGAGGCTTCCGAGATAATTTCAGGAACTTTATTAACTTTTATCGGAAAACTTTTCCGGGTTTTGGCATGACATGTTACTGGCAGAAATTGGCCACATCAGCTGTCCATAATTTTCCAATCTCATATGTTTTAAAATCGGCTATACTATTTTAAGTTCTATTAAACATATTTATTTGATTCTATCAAAATAATGAGTAAAAGTTTATTTTAATCCAACTTCTTTGCCACAGCAACGCGTGGCTGGGTCAGCTAGTATATATATATATATTTTTAAATAAATTAACAGGTTTTACAAACGGTCGAACAGAAAACAGAATAGCACTAGACGACCCGTGTGGAACTCCGCACTGTGCTTCGAATCGTTCCATAAGGCATTTCGCTCTTTAAAAATTTCATACAAAGAACATTATGAAGAAGAAAGAAAAAAAATGAAACGGAAAAAAGTAAGCGCACAAGAGAAGGCATGTAATTTGAAGACATCAGTAACAAAACCTCGTTAAATACAACGTTGTGATTATTTGATCTTCGCTCACCTCTTGGTTGTACGTATTTTCAATGCAAACAAATATCCTTATATATTATTTCTGTAGCCTGTTTTTGGTTTCTACGCGAGATCTTCCTCAATTCTTGATTGATTTCTTTCATTTACACCTCTTTTTAAAGCTTATCGTGCAGGCTACTGACGAAAAATAGACCCACGGTCTAAAAAATTTTTTTCTGCCAAAAAACCTGCTTTAAAGAACCAGAATGAAGTTTTCGGTTAAATTTATTACTTTAACTTGCACCATGACCGACAGAGCTGAATAGCTTGATCGGCAGAGCGTTCGACTGGTAACCAGGAGAATGTGTGTTCGGGCCCACGACCGGACAATCTGCATCAAAGAAATAGAGAAATATCGCGTATTACACGAGCACTTTATAACAATGATTAAAAAATATGAAGGAATAATATAGCTGAGATCAAAACGCTCTTTGATGTTATGAAAACTTGATGCAACATGTAGCTTCATTGCAAGTCCTTTTTTTTTTTTCAGCTTTGGCTGCGGTAAGAAAATTAAAGCATAGAGTAAGCAAAAATATAAGTATCAGGTTTAAAACTCCATCTCAGTCGATTGTCTCTACATAAACAAGCTTACATCTTTTTTGCATTGAAAAAAGAGTTTCCCGTAACTCCAAAACACGTGTTAGCGAGTTTTTGCCAATTTGTACTAGAAAAAAGATAAAATGTTATTAGTACATTTTAGTACTTATTTTCCACTAAACCATTAGTGAGCTCAAAGTAAAAATAATAACACGCTAAAAACAAAATATGCCTGAAATATAAATAAACAAATAAGTTTTGCTGAAAAGCATTACTTTTAGACATATAAATATCATAACGAAACAAAGTTTGAAAATTTTCTGAAAAATAAAAAACATTTAAACAAAGTTGAAAAAAAAAAAAAGAAAGAAAGAAAGCAAGAAAGAAAAAAAGCTGAAATGTTAAAACTCTCGGACACATGTTTCGAGGTTACAATGAACCACTTTTTCCTTGCAAAAAAGAGGTGAGCTTATGATTTTAAAAAATGCACCTCAGTAGATTGCTGTGTCGCATCTAGAAACTAGTTTTAGAAGTTACTTTCACTAAAAAGTCAAAAGTATTGATTTCAAGTTATAGGGGAGAGTGGGGCGCATTGATACATTTTTTTTTTCAAAAGCCAGTAGTATATAGTCAGACGAATATTTTCGGAAGTTTTTGTTGTTTACCTCTTGGGTACGAATTGTAGTATTTTGGGAAAAAAACTCAACCAATTTACCTAAGAGCTAAAAGCGCCATCTCGAGGGTTGTTTGAAAAAAGCCAATTCGTATTAAAATTCATTCGTATGCCCCATGTACGGGGCACATTGAAACGGACCCTGGGGCAGTTTGATGCAAGATGCAGTTCTTTGATACAGTGATAAAAAGAATACAAACAAGTGTATAGCAATCTTGGCGAGCCTGTTTATTAGAACCTTTTTTTACAGCTACTCGAAAATAACATTTATCACAAAGAATGCGAATGTTAATAAACTTTGCGTAATCAACTTGTTATGATAGGTAAGTATACATTTTACTTTGTGATATCGCAGGTTAACTACAAATTGTGAAGTTTAGCCTTGAAAAAAGCTGTTTGGCATCCTTTATTTTTATTTTCGCAATTTTCAAAACAGTGTAAAACGTATTTTAATGTAACTATCAATAAGAATCGGAATACATTTTTGTAAGCGAAATAGCTTTACTCATTCTCGAGCATTCCTCCGGCAAAGCAATTTTTTCAGGGGTGTTAGTTATCTTTTCATTGGATATAAGGCAGTGGCGGATAACTTACGGCCCGCGGGCCAGTTCGCTCTCTCCATTCAAGAACGTCATATCTCATAAAACGTGATTTTTCAGGATAAAGAATTTTAAGTTTAAAAGGAAGATATCATGTAGTTGAACTATATTTCAAGCTATTGATTGAACTTTTACTTCCGCATAACATCTTTTTCTGGAAAAGTTTGTGTTTCTTCTTTGTTTCACTAAGAAGTGTAAAAAGCACACATTTTATTTATGACGTTCTTGCACTAAATTTCGAAAATACTATTTGAAATATCTCAAAATATGTCATTATTGTTACAAATCGTTCTCTTTACATTGCCGACTAAATTGAAAATCATGCGATCTTGATAAAAAAAAAATAAGGATGAAAAATTCTCTTCTTTGTGTGTAATAATGTTTTTGGAAAAGTAATACCATCTTTCACGAAACGACACAGATGTTTCATGCCTAGCGAATCGATCACAACCCAAAATGTGATTCTTGAAAAGAACATTCCGAAACTATTTGAAAATGCAAATACAATATTTTTACTCTGCAAGGGCGAAATGTAAAGTTATAGAAATGCAGGTCTAGCAAAGATATGCTACTCATGCATAGTAGTCCAAAAAAAGGCATAACTCAAAATCGCTAATCTTCGACGAATGACGTTTTTCAAAAGAGAGAGAAATGGCACCCGTAAAGCAGATCCGTGTGTCTCGTTTCAATTAAAGTTACCAGGCGAACATCACGTTTACGTTTCCATGTAGTTCTTATAACAAACAATCAGTGCCGAGGCGTAGCCGATAACCACTTCTCTACTTTACCGCCACTGAACTTCTTCTTTTACTTTTACAAATTTGCAGCCAAATAATCAGAAATCGATTCCTTCAGGGTATCCTGAAATGGACTGACTGTTTTGAAAAAATTATGACAAAAAAAACGGTCAAAAATAAGAAAAAATCTTGGAAAAAATTCATATGATGGGCTGTATATCCCCCCCCCCCGGTTAATTCCAAACTTTAGTTCAATATTTTTTCAACAGATGGCGATTCAGATAGGAAACCCAGACATAAAAAAAAAGAAGAATTGAAATTTGCCGAGTGTAGGCGACGATAGATATTTTGAAAATATTTTGACGCAGTTTTGTTCATTAAAAACATTTTCTTGAAAAGGTATGATGTAATTTTCTATCTTTCTTTGTTTTAGACGCTTACTATATATATATGGAGTGCTATGTATTGGAAAATTTTTGATGTACAATTTTCACCCCTGGGAAGAAAAAAATTACAGCTCAACATATTAATTTTCTGCAGGATTTTTTTTTCTAATCAGTATCCGTTTTCCAGTTATAAATTTTGAAAAGTCAATTTATTTCAGGATGAAGATTCAAACGTCTCGTTAATAAAATGACCACCTAGAAATGTCAGCAATTCTTCGGTTGTGATTTTCTGACATTTACCATGTTTTCAAACGTTATCTATGTATTTTTGAACAATCACATTGCTTATCGCTCTCACTTGACTGTTGAATATGACGTCTTTTGATTTTATTTTCCCCCGCCTTCCTCTGTAGCACCACCGTCGACCCGCCCCTGCCGATGTTGCTCCTCTAGCGAAAATCGTCTCCAGGTTGCGTTCTATATCCTACACACGCATACATACAAACACCCAGGGGCGGATACAAGATTTCATTTTAGGGGTGAGGGTCATGCTTAAGAACGTAGTATGACGTAGAAAAATGTTCTTCGACGAACAACACCCCCCCCCCTAAATTCTTTAAATATACAACAAAAACCATTGAAATCATAAAAGCTCTTCAAATATGATTACAAAAATCATCGAAATCATTTAAACAGTTTTCTTTAAAATAATTTTTCAGTTTTAGAATGCAAACCGAATTTTCGGAACCGACACCTCAAATTTTTCCTAAATTTCGGATTACAAAACCACTGGTTGATTCAATATTTGCATATTACTCGACACATATCCATTGTAGAAAATTGGAGGTTGGCGAAGACGTCAAAGTTTCAGAGTCTAATATAGGTAATCCAGATATGTTTCCATAGGTTTTGAGTTCATCAGTTTTTTCAACAATCGAAAGAAAGAAACTACACTGCTTTGTCACCTCAATGTTTCATTTTTTTTTTGTTATAGGTCAGGGGTTCCCAAAGTGGGTGCTGCGGCACCCTGGGTTGCCGCCAGAAGGGGCGAGGGGTGCCGCGAGCTGTCCATATTTTCAATATGCGTAAAAATTGAAATAGATTAGGGTGCTGTGATAAAATTGTGATTCGTCAAAGGGGGCCTTGTGTCGGAAAAAAATTGGGAACCCCTGTTATGCAGGGCCCGACTAACTAAAAGTGAGGCCTTAGGCCCACAATAATTTCAAGGCCCCTTGAAGACTGATTTTTGGGGACCTCTTTGTCTGTCACAGAATTATGAAAATCCTTTATCATGGTACATTCATGCCCTTCTAGGCATCTCATAATTGGGACATGGTAAACTTGCTACTGGTAGAAGTAATAAAAATTATCCTATAAGTAAGTTCATCTCCAACTAAAAAGTTGTTGTTTTTTAATTATTAATTAAAAAATATATCTATTTTTCACCTACTTGTAATGCTAAGCATAATTCTTTAAATAATTTGGGGCCCTTTAGGAAGATGGGGCCCCATGCCTAGGCCTAGTTGGCCTGTGCGGTAATCAGGCCCTGGTTATATGTAGCTAACAAACGCGACATTTTTGAACATGGTTTCCGTCTAATACGGTGGGCTAGTTTACAAGAACCTTATAATGAGGTTTGCACTAACACGACACTCAAATTTTACGTTTCTTGCACGATATTAAATCCAAAAAACACTGATTTAAACTAATAAACTTTTTACAAGCACATTCAAAAATAAACTCAGCGCGACTCAAAACGAAACCATCTAAAAATTACAACAGAAAGAAATCATAATCTACACAAACTTTACATAAAAAAGACATTTTGGGGAAACCGGAGCACGATGACTATGTAATTATTTTTTGTTGTTTTCTAATTTAGTTTTAAGGACAGTAAAATTAATTTTATACGAGCTGTTAGAGTAGTTCTTTGTTGTGTTAAATAAATCAATGTTTCATTTATCAAATAAAAAAAAATTGAGGATACTTTCATTTTTCCATAACCTTAACAAATCGTCATCTTGCCCCAGTACAGGGGCAAGATGACTTTGGCCTTGGGGCAAGATGACAACACTGAAAAAGGTTGAACATATTTTATCATTTAAATATGTTACATAGTTATACAAATTATAACCGTGTTTTTACATCTTACAAATTATTGAATTAAGCATAATGCATTTTAGCGTAATATTGAAGTGTTAAGTTATGCATAACGCAATAGACACAAATAAAAATGCCATTTTTATAATTGGAACATTCCTCATGCCACCACTACTCTTTGGATTCATTCTTCTGTTGGAGGGTCACAATATTCCTCTTTACAAGCAGCACATCTTATAACACCATCCTTTGAACTTGATGCAACTGGGTTGTTGGGCATGCAGTTGTCTAGACTACCAAGGCCTGAGGATTACACATTATATTTCTCAGTTTCATCGTAAACAATATCATAGTCCCCCCAAAACAAGAGAATTATGAGATTCGATCCCACATTTTTCAAACCCTTTAACGGAATTTCCAACTGTAGCTGCTTCAAAGTAAGCGGTACTCAAAAGCTCGTCAATATTTTTGTCTGTGATAGTTTGTCCTAGATTAGTGACCATAAAGTTGTTACATGCACAGCGAAGGTAGGTTTTTAATGCACCAAGAAATTGCACATCAAGGGGCAAGAGACGATGCAATGTGTGGGGCGGCAACCTAACCATGATAATGTTTTTTTTCCTCTGTAATGTAAGATAGCATGCAAAGTTATGTGAGATGAGTGGTTGTCAATAATCAACACAGCAAGAGATTTTTTGTTTGGTTTAATTCAGTCACCTAGTCATTTGATCAACAAGTTCATAAATAACCTCTGGTCGCCTGCCTTCAAAAGACACCTCTTTTCATCCAATGCACCCCTTACCCCCAGAGAAGATAGAAGCACAAGGTCGCGCGGACAAACACATAGACAAATAACCGTTTCCAGTATTTAATAGAATGGACAACATAGTAACTTTAATAAATTCAGAAACACGGGGCAAGATGACGAGCTCCTCATCTTACCCTGTGTTTCAGCCCGTCATCGTGCCCCGGACTGTCTGTTTGAAAAGATTCGACCTTATTGCCATAAAGGAAGCGATTAATTGACATTTACTCATGGTAATAAATTATTCCTTTTTTCTTGTTTTTCCTCCTCCCCCCCTCCCCTCATGACCTAACTAATGTCAACTCCATCACATCTTATCTTTCATACAGAGTAAAAGAGCTTCGCTCTGACTCAAAATATTTATGATCTGTATCTGTATCTGTATCGTCTGGATTGACTTAGCTCTATATGGGAGCAAATAAGTCACTGGATAGGAGCAGGCAAGGAATGTGTTTGGATCTAGCTTGCAATTACTCGCGTAGCATTGGCCATGATTGAGATAATGCTTCTGGATCCTTCTTGGTAAACCAGGAAGGTTCTAATCAAATATAGTAAACCTACTCAATTTTTGTAGAAGGTTTACGACTGGCTTTAATAGGGGAGAGTTCCCAGTATTTCAGGAAGATTACTGACTTTTATCAGAAAACGTTCCTGGTTTTCGTACGATATGTCACTGGTTGAAATTGGGCACATCAGCTGCCTATTATTTTCCAGGAACGTTTCTAAATCGTTTTTACAGTGTAGAGCCTCATTTATCTTGCCCCCGTTTATCCAGATCTCCGGCTTATTCAGATCAAATTTTTAAAGTTAAAAAATATATTCACTGAAATGATATAATTCTAAATTATGATAGCCGGAACGAAACTGTCAATGTACCAAATATTTGCTCTTTATTTTGATTAAATACACAACTCCTGCATAGGACGTGCAATAAATTATAGTCATCTTATAAACAACATGGCATTTTTGGAGTGTCATTCCTACACTATCACAGCACGCAGCAGCTGAACTATAAATGATTAAGTGATTGCGAGTAACAATCCTATGTAATTTTGTTACAGCATTTTTTTTTTTTTTTTTGCTGTTATAAAAGATAAGTCTGCTTATTTACGAATTTGTTTTACAAATTACCCGGATTTTCCTTATCCGAATTGCCTTTGGTCTCCGCTAGTTCGAAAAAATGAAGTTGTACTGTAAATGAAAAAAAAAAAAAAACCTGAACGGATGCGCACTGAAAACATATAACATTTTTAAGATATGTTTTTTTAAGGTTAACAGAAAGAGTTTCGATCTCAAGCGCATTAGGTTTCTGTTCTTCCATTAACTGTTTCTCAGATGTCGCATTTATAAGGCTCATTTCATTACAGGCAGCGGACTCCTTTATCACTGCCTAATTCAACTATGGCTTCCAGTGGTGAAACGGTTCAAAAATGATACCAAATGGAATGTTATTTATCTATTTGTTCTACTGGTTAAAGAGTACTACATCACAGTGTAACGAAAAGTTACATTACAAGACATGTATAAATTGCAAATGCATTTTGTGTAAAATTCGTTCTTGGCTCATATGACTCAATGAGAAGCAAAGGGATGCAAGTGGACATTTTCAAGTTTTGAGTAAAACGCGAATAGCCTAGGTAGGTTTTCATTAATTTTTTTCTAAATCATGCTGTACAGCAGCACCTACCAGGGCTACTAGTACTATCTCTTGCCCCAAGTCAGAAGAGGGGGTTCCCCTACCATTTGCACTGGTAATCTCCAAATTTTTAATTTTGCCCTAGTGTTGACATTATAAAGTTTCTTTTGGATCTTTTTTTTTTTTTTTTTTTGCTTTGTTTGTTTTGTATGGGGGGGGGGGCGCCAAACGAGGTCTTGCCCCTGTTCGAAAATGATCTAGTTACGTCCCTGCTAGAGAGACACGATATATCTTATCTGTATCTCTATCAGAGCTTATTTACACATGCGTAAAAGAGTTATAACGTGGCCACGGTAAAAAAAAATCAGCTCTACAGAACTAACACAGATATGACGATTTCAGCACTTTTATACTTTTTTTGAACGAAAGGCCGATAGGAGAGAAACGGAAAAAAGACATTCGTCATGTCGCCCGGTTCGTCATCTTCTTCCAGTCTCCCTACACACTCAATTATTTTATCGATTGAAGCGATGCCTGTAGCTTTGGATATGGTTTTATAATAGCTATCGTTGATTAAATTTCTTGCATAAAAAAAGATCGGGCGTCAGAAACTTCTTTCTTACTTTTCATTATACTGGCTCCTGAGCCCAGCGCCGCAGACTAACTGTCTCAAGAAAAGCTATTTTACTGTCACCATATTTTAAAGACATATGCTATAAATAGAAAAGTGAATTAATACTCCCCCCCCCCAAAAAAAAAAAATTTGAGGACTATTTACTTTACTTATTATGGTTTCGGTCCGTTCTTTCTTTTTTTTTCAAGCAATCATTTTCACTACTCAATTGCAATGAACCTTAAAACAAATTACAAAGTATTGTCAGAGATTTTAAGGGGGGCACACCCCCTGCCTCGTATCCACTTCTTACGGTTTTGATCAAGTTTTTTATTTTTTCGAGCAAACATTCAAATACTTTTGCGGGTTTTGGAGGGGGAGGGGTCAGGACCCCATGACCCCCTTCTTGTATCTGCCATTGCACACACCTATACACACGCATACATACGCACACATACCCACAAACTCATGCTTGCACTCTGGCATAAACGCACACGCCTACATACACACACTAGTGATTGCAAAACACATAATTCGAATTCAAGAAGTCAAAATTCAAGTTATTATTATTATTTTTCAATTTTGTTTGTGTTCTGGCCTGTGAGATACCATCTTAATATGATGTTCCGCCCGCGGGTGAAAAAAAGTTTGGATATCTCTCGATGAAGTGTAAAATCAAAACATGAGAAAACTACTTATGCTGCCAGTATAAAACGCTTAAATCATACTATAAGTTTCAAAACTAATTTCCGTAGGTTAACATAAAATATTTTGACAAATAAGTGATGCTTCTCTTATGTGAAGAGGGGCATCATTGTATTAATGTTAAAGATAGAAAATGCTTAAATTTTTTTCGAAACAAGTCCGCTGCTAGCTTTGAAAACAAATGCAGCTGCTATTGTTGCCAGTCAGTTGAAAAACTGCCCCAGTGTGAAGTTCCTTCTTCTTACGTAAATACTGAAAAGAGTTCATGTTTTTTTTTTTTTTTTTTTTTTTTTTTTTCAGCAGGCATTCTCTCTACGAATCCCAGATAAAGTTTTTTAAGAAAATGCAGCTCTCTTCGGTGCATAGTTGTGCAGAGAAACAGATCTAAAGAAAGAAATTTAAAAGCCATAGATAAAATAGGAATTATTTTTAATGCTTTTTCTATTTTTCTAAAGAAAGCATACACTCGTAAACGGAAACGAAAGAGAGAGGGGGAAGACGAGATCGACTCTTCAATTAGACGGCATTTGTTTAAAAGCATTTTTATCAAAGAACATAAAAGATCTAAAGACAAATCGATACACTTTTAACTCAATCGAAGAGTTACAGATGGCGCTAGTAGCCCTTTTTTAGTGCAGCAGGATTACTTTCATTACAGAGCAGCGCTTCCCAACATTTTCCCCCTTGTGAACCCCTGTAAAATGGCCAAGAAGTTGGAGATCCCTTTGCGCATGACAAAGACAAGAAGTCCCGCCCAGAACTAAACGAGCCTTCTTTCCCGTATACCAATATCGACTTTCTAGTATCTGATCAAAATTCTCGAAATTAGCTAAAATCTAATTATTTATACTATATTTTTAAAAATATTTTAAGCCGATTCTAGGAAAAAAAAATATGCCTCGCTCATCTAAAGAATTAGATGCGCAAAAAAAATAAATAAACGGGCAAATATAGTAGCAGCACTTTTTAAACAAAACAGCAAATACATTTTATTCCACTAAAAATATCTTTAGCCGCTTTCAAAACGAAAGAAAAAATAAATTAATTAAATTAATAAGCTCAATAAAATAAGCACATCATATTAAAAAAGAGTTTGTTTTTTTCCTGTTGCCAAAAAATAATTTTGAAAAAATGAAATTTCAAAAATAAAAAAAAAACAATAAAATTTCAATTAAAGAAATAATTTTCATTCTCGAAAAAAAAATCGCTTGCGCATATCATTAAGTAGAAACATAAAGGACTGCTAATCACAAATTAAAACTTTAGAGTGAAAATAAAAACAAATCATATTAACAATAATTACTTCACAGTAAATACCATAGCTGTGAAGTCGGAGTCGGAGTCAATATCATTTTGGGATAAAAGAGTCAGATTCGGGAGCCGAAGGTATTTAATATTTAATTCAAAGACTCCGAATTGGAATTGGTCATTTCCCTTAGAGTCTGCAACTCTGCGGACAATATTTGCGGAGTCGGATTTGGACTTGTTTTAGGATTAAGGAATCGAAGTCGGAGTCGAATATCCAAGAGTCGGGTTCACTCATTTTTCCTCCGTTAAAAAATTTTGGCCAAAGCTACGAAGTCAGACTCGAAGTCGGGGAGTCGGAGTTAGGTGCCCCAAAATTCTCGGAGTCGGAGTCGGGAGTTTTTCGTCAAGAGTTATTTTATAACAAAATTTGTTTGAAGTAAATCCGCCTCAAGTGCGGAATCTACATTGACTTTCAGTCTCCCCGTAGGCACTAATTTTAAGGGATTTGAACTGTTCACAATTGAATGAAAAAATTGTTCAAATTAGAAAGATATTTTATGTACGTGTTTTTCATCAAAAACTTTTTCCTACAAGTTTGTAGCAAAGCAAATCGAGCAATTTCGAGTCTTAGTTCGGAATTGCCTTGAATTTCCACGTAAGCGCTAATGTTAAATTTTTTTTGTACTGTTCAAAATTGAACAAAAATTAGTTCAAATCAAAAAGGTAAATATAGGAATGATGTGTCCTCATCGAGATCTTTCGAACAAAAATGTTTTTTGCTTAAATCGGACTATTCACTCAAAAGTTTTTAGCGGGGAGGGGGGGGGGGGCAGATAGACAGACCGACAGAAATTTTACCCCCTCTCAATAGCGTACTTTCCAATTTTTCATTTTTCGATATTTATTACTTTTATTTTTCTTTTTTACGACTTTTCAAGTTGCAGTACACTTTTGTCAAATATGAAATATTTCTCTTAAACACATTCATGAAAAATCACCTAAACACAGAGATTCGAGATTTTTTTCTCTGAACCATAGAAACAATGTAGACGCATTGCAATTGAAATATTTTGTAAATAACATTAAAAAATTTTTCAATGCTCACGTGTTCTGAAACTTACTCGATTCTGTCCACAAATCTATAGTTGCCTAAAGTGCCAATAGATGGCGTCAAAAACTCGAATAAGTAAGGATACGTGAAATTAAGGTCTATTTTATTAATAGCTCGGCTTTTTTCTCATTTTTATGCTAATAAATGATTCCATATGGACCATAAACTTTCTGTAACAAGTTTCATTCCTTCATATTCTTCATAAATCAGTCTAGATTTTTTTTTTCTCTAAAACCAATTGTTCGTGATCGCGTGGAGATCCCGCCGGACAAATATCGCCATCAGTCAGTTTTGCAGATGAACTAGATTTTTGCGAAAAAGTGAGGCTTTCCATGCGTGTGCCTGAAGTGATGGCCAGTGGTATCGGATGTCAGTGCTTGTAGCTTGGGCTCGAGGCGGCAGTGATTGTAGTCAAGGAAAGAGAAAGGGGGGAGGGAGGACGTCCCCGTGTGTATTTTCCGTGTTATTAGAAACAGGTGGGTGAACTAGAATTGGAGGGTTGGCCTACGAGTGCTCGCCACACAATCTTTCCTAATCCGCAATGAATATCTTTCTAAATTGACGCAACAGAGATCATTAAAATTTCGTGATATTTTATTTCAACAACGATTTTAACTATTTTTCAAGAAGTAATTAATATTTTCTAATGTTAACGAAGGACAAAGATGATCTGAAAATAGTTCTTATTTAATTAAAAAAACCTTGCTCAATCCATTTGCGCAGGTGTGACATCTTTGTGCATATATTTGCCCTTTATAACAAAGAGCAAAGTATTATGTATGATAATATATGCACTTTCAAAAAAAAAAAAAAAAAAAATTGAACTTGAAAAGTAAAGATTTTTACATATTGTGTGCGTACGCGCAATAGGCTCAAATCATTACCTTGTAGACACGAAACTTTTTTAGAAAGTAGGTACTTCGTATATTATGTAACGTTTAATGGTTTTTATATTTGAATGTATCAAAATTTTAAGACAAAGCTTAAAATTCTGGGAATAAATTGCAAATACAAGCATAAAAATGTCAAATTTGTGCAAATGGATTAAGTAAATCTTCATCTCAATTTTATACTTTAAAGTTTTAGACTTGGAAAAGTAACAGATTAAGTAAACATGATATTGATAAGCGTTTATTTAAATTGCACAGGAAGTATTATAGTGTGATCCGCGAGTTACTGACCATCAGCCAGTAAGTTGAACTAAGTTGTAACAAAGGTTTTGATTTGACCATTATGAAGGTTACGTACGATATACT